>NC_056749.1:237581468-237633968 GCF_019279795.1 Protopterus annectens | reverse complement strand
CAGAGACATGTTAGTCTCTGGTATACATCCATGTCTCTCCAGCAGGTCTTATTTATATCACAGGCATGGTTTATGTCTTTAGAACCGATAATTCTAGTGCTGTTTGTTTTGTAGATATGCAGAAAGTCCATCAGAGTGGGGTCTGACAATGCCTTGTATGCTAGGCATAGATTTCCCCCAATAGCCTGTAGTAGATGGAATGCATGATTACTGATCAACTTACACTAATACTGACAACCATTAAGCAGACTGATAATCACCAATAAATACATGGACTTTCCTAACCATATCAGAAAAATCAGGAATTTTGCAGGGTGGCAAGCCCCTTGCATCCCCATACCCTCACTAGATAGATAGAAAGATAGATAGATAGATAGATAGATAGATAGATAGATAGATAGATAGATAGATAGATAGATAGGTATGGCTTACAGATTGCACAACAGTGGGGATATTTCTCTAATCCTCAATACCATGTGATCTCACAGCATACTTCAACACATGGATGACAAAATTTAAATCACAACCAAATTCATCCCCTGATAAACTTGTTGAAATACATGGTATGTCAACAAATAACAGTATGCTATTCATATAATATATATGATGACATGCTGAATTTATACAAATGTGTATATAGCAGCACTTGTAAATTATAACAATAGTGCTTTAACTAAAGTGTGATCTGATATATTGGCCTGTGTCTTTAAGAAAACAGCCTGAGTGGAGTAATTCTTGAACAAATGACTGAGGTATAAGAAAGGATTAAGGAAAGTCCAGAGCAGAGAGCATTCATCCTTGCTTAAGTAGAAGAAAGAAGGAAGGAAGAGAATTGACTGCAGAGAAAGAAACGCTGAGTGAAAGGACTCTAATTTGTACTACTCAAACTGTATTGAAGTTACTGTGTTATTTTGTTTAAAGACCACAACACTTTAGGTTAAGCAGAAGAAGCTGCATTTGGCGTTTTTTGTAAAGAATAACCTATATTGAGTGTGTACACCAGTGTCTCAGTTGCATTACCTTCCCTCCCTCTCTCTCTGTGTATATATGTCTTGTGAGGTACTGAGGTATAATGAGGAAATTAAACTGGAAGTTGAAATGCTTAAAAAGGTTAAATCTGAAAAAAAAAACTCTAGGGAATTTCCAGGCAATGAATTTTAATCTAGCATTTGAGCATGATAGAGCCATTCAGTCACAGATGCAGAGGAGCATGATCCTGTCTCCGATCATAACAAGCTTATTACGTGTTGGACACAGGGATGCCAAGAAATTCACCCACCGAATAAAGCATGTATGGTGAATCTTGATGTCTATGTTAAGGACACACAGCAGAGAGTTATGATTGGAGACCCTATCATAATTCTTTGTGGTGCCTGGAGCTTTATCTGTACTATCAGTAAACAAAAAAAAAAAAAAAAAAAAAAGAGAGCGAGAGAGAAAGTGTAAGACCACATACATTTCAACTGTTAAGAATTTCATAGATTTTTTTACCTCATATTTTGGTGTGTTCTTAACAAAATTTGTGATTTTTTGGCAAATTATTAA
Source organism: Protopterus annectens (assembly GCF_019279795.1). Taxonomy (NCBI): domain Eukaryota; kingdom Metazoa; phylum Chordata; order Ceratodontiformes; family Protopteridae; genus Protopterus; species Protopterus annectens. Next base: position 237,632,423 of record NC_056749.1, on the reverse strand, counting down.
GGGTTATAATCATTAAATAAAGATATAAATTTGAGTGTTTGACTTCATTTCATTTGGAAAATGCATGTTAATATAACATCTTTTTGGCAATGTATTAAGTTTATAAAATAAATATTTAATATATGTCTGTCATTTTGATCCTTTGTCCTCCCCATTATGGTTGACTTTGTCCAGAATTCTTGTGCAAAGAATGTAAGAGTGCAAAGTGCTTTAATGGCTTAGAGAGATGGTAAATCACTTTGCCCTGTCAAACAGATAGCAGGCAGACACAGACTCTCCAGTGTTAACCTCTAGTATGAGACCCAATCTTAACAGCACTTAGGAGTGCTTTTTCCCAATTTTGGAGTGTAATCATAGTGTTCAGTGTACTATGTGATGATATAAGTTAATGCCTTCTGTGCCAGGGAAATTGGGGCAGTGCACGTGTAACATATGCCAGCATAGCTAGGTGGAGTTTTGTAAAGAATTTTATATCATTTGACCATCACACTGATTTGTACAGATACTTGTGTTAAAATGTATTTGTAAAGTTGCTTGTGCTAAAAATGCATCAACATTAGGTCCTACTGGACATAAAAGAGATATAGATATATGTCAGGCAGTATTGTAATAACTGATTAAATGTATATCTTTTAACAGAGAGTTCTGAAAGGGAACAGGTTAATCTTAGTCCAGCTAATTTTGAAAAGTAGGATAGAAATTAAATGGGTTGGTTTAGGCCATAACGATTTTATCTTACAGATCTGATTGCTTCCAGAGACACAAATGTCTGGAAAACCAGGACTAGGATTCTTTCTGTATTGTCCTTAGGGGTGAACTAATTGCTACCCTGCAACAGTGGAAGTTTTTGAAATTAGTTTATAACTTTCAGATGCTGCAACAAAGCTTAGCAAAGTGTGTATTGTACCAGAGTCAGGTGACCAGATGTGATATCATTCTATAGCTAGCAAAGAAATGATTCTTTAGATATTAGTGAGAGATAATTTCAAAACTCTCACAGCAGCATTTTGTTTTTTGGAACCTGACAGGAAAGATCTCTCACAGATATCTCACACATCCACACACCTCATCTTGCCTTGCTGTAGTAAGTAACTTAACTAGGGAACAGTAATTCTTTAGTCAGTCAGGAAAATATAGTGAGATTAGTTAAGTATTATGTTTCTGCACCTGTGTGAATCTATCCAACTGTGTTGTTTTTTATATCTCCTGTGATTGAAACTCTGGTGTTTATTATAACTAGATATTCAGTATTCTCATATTATCATTTATTATTAAATATTTCTATACCTTTCATTGTGACTGGCCTTTTAGAGAATACATTTAACATCTGAAGAGCGCTTATGCTTATTTTAGTGACACTGTGGTGCTTTGGTCAATCTCTACGATTTGTATTAATATTCATTTACTCAGCATAAATGGGTACCCTTGACTGGTGGCAATGTAATTACCTTATAGTCTGGGCAAAGGGGATGCAACAGGTAAATCTGTGCCAGCCTTTCCCAGGTGCGTGTGTGTGAAAATTAAATATTTTTATTTATTTTTATTTATTTATTTTACATTTGTTGACCTGGGTAGTCTAGCTGGATATATGTCCATTTTCAGTAGAGGCCCGGGGAGATAAGCTCCAAAGTTTAAAATTAATTTACATTAAAGATATACATGAAAATAACAGAGTAAAAGAAAGCATTATAACTGGAGACATAGTTATAAAATGTAAAAATGCAGTCATTATAACATAAATGGTAAAAATATTGTGACAAAAATATTGTTACAAGTGACATTCTGAGGGAATACTAGCATAATGTACAGTAATAGAGGATAAAGGAAATTAAGAGGAACATAATATATAAAGATAGTAGGAAGGAGAAATAGGTCAGTGGATGTAAATGAGAAGTAGATTTTGGGTTTTAAGGTACAGCTTTTAGTCAAGTGTCAAGAGCTAGAGTTAGTCAGGATTAGTACAGGGGCACAGCCATTGTGATTTGAGGTAGAGCTTAAGCCTCTTTTTAAAGAGAGATTTTGAGGGAATAGTAGAAAGCTCAGAGGGAAGCAGGTTCCAGTGTTTTCCAACAGTGTTAGAAAAAAGGGAATCTCCAGCCTTGTTGTTTGCTTTGTCAATATTTGCAAGAAGTTTGTGTGCGGATCTAAGGGACTTTAGGTTATGGTAGGGGTAAATAAGAGTAGATAGTATAGGTGTTTTGTCAGGTTGATAAAGAACTTGATGGGCTATGGCTAGTTGATTAATTTTTAGTTGCTGCTGAAATTCAAGCCAGCCTAGTTGCTATAGATTAGTACAGTGGTGGGTTCTGAAAGGGTTATCTGTAGCAAATCTGGTTATGTTGTGGTAGGAGTTTTCTAATTTCAAAAGATTCTTTTTGACAAGTTAGTAAATATGGGTGAGGCATAGAGAAGGGGAGAAATAAGGTGGGAGTGGGCAACAGTTATTCTAGATTCTGGTGTGAGGAAAGGTTTGATTCTGTAAAAAGAGCCTATTTTTTATTAATAGTTTTCAAAATGTTGCATATATGGGTATCGAAGTTAAGGTTGTTGTCAATGGTAATGCCTAGTAGTTTGGTAGTAGGATCTTGTGATATAGGTGTGCCATTTTTAGATGTTATTGTAAAGTCTATATGGGGAGATTTACTGGAAGGTGTAAAGAGAAGTAGTTTAGTTTTTTTTGGGTTAAGTAGGAGACAGTGTTGTGAAAACCATTCTTCTACAGAATTAAATATGTGTTGTGTAAGGGAGTGAAGATCTGATACAGATGTGGCTGAGCAAATGAGTGTAGAGTCGTCTGCATATTGTATGCACGTAGCTTGGGGAACTACTTGGTGGAGGTCATTGATAAATAAAGAAAACAGGAGGGGACCCAGTATGGACCATTGGGGGGCACCAATGTTAACAGGTAGCTGGGAAGATAGAGTGGAGTTCCAGAGTACTGCTTGATGTCTGTTATTTAAGTAGGATTTGAACCAGTTAATAGGTCGGATTTCAAGTGACATAGATTGAAGAATGTGTATGAGTATTTGGTGGTTGACCATGTCAAAAGCCTTGGACAGGTCTAAGAAAAGTGCAGAGGAAAGGGTGTTATGGTTACGATTTTTGTTGATTGTGTCTGTAAAGGAGAGGAGGGCAGTGGTGGTACTGTGGGAAGGTCTAAAACCATGTTGGGTATTAGAGAGCAAGTTATTTTGGAGAAGATGGTCAAGCAGTTGCTTGTGTATACATCTTTCCATAATCTTGGATAAGGGAGAGAGTAGGGCTATAGGGCGGTAGTTTGAGATTTCAGTAGAATTTCCACCCTTATGAAGTGGGATAATATGGGAGACTTTACAAAGTTTAGGGACATATCCCTCACTGATGGTTCTGTTGATCAGTATGGAAATTGGGTAGGCTATGGATATGGCTGCTAATTGCAAGTATTCTGCGGATAGTAGGTCAGCAGAGGGAGTACATGGTTTGAGTTTTTTGATAAGGGAGAGAATGTAAGTTGTTGGGGCAGGTTGGAACAGAAATGGGGGAGGTGGGTTTAAGTTGCAGTTAGATATAGTTCTGTTTTTACTAGAGAGTTGACTGGCTAGAGTTTGAATTGTTTAGGTGAAAAAGGAATTAAAGTCATTAGCAATTTGGTTGGGATTGTTTATGTCAGAGCCTTGTGGGTGGGTGTGATAGGTTTACTTGGCTGTAGTAACTGATTTATGTTTGCTCAGAACTTTTGTGGGTTATTTTGGCGAGTTTGCTGAGATTTCAGGTAATAGTTTTTTTTTATCAGTCATTATTGCTTTTTTGGTCTCATTTCTCAGTTGTTTGTAGTGCTGGTAATCTGTTGTGTTTTTAGTTAAGCGAGATTTGTTCCAGATTTTATTTCTGAAATTAATTTTTTGCTTAGTTTCTTTTGAGAGCCAAGGGGCAGATTTAGTTCTAATTCTAATAGAGCGAGTGGGGGCATGGTAGTTACGTATGGCTAGAAACTTAGCATTAAAGAAATCTACAGCTTCATCGAGAGAAAGGTGTTTTAAGGGGGACCAGTTACATGCATTCAGTTCACTTTGAAATAGCTCCAAGTTGAAGTTTTTTTTGGCTCTGATTGTTGAAATTATGTTTTGGGTAGGTGGGTTGGTTTTGAGCCTGATAATGTAGGTTAGTAAGTGATCACTTATATCATCAGGGAAGGTTCCTGTTTCATAAGTATGGGGTTGATTGTTGGTGAGTATCCAATCTAGGGTACTTTCTTTTTTGTTAGTCTTATTTATTCTAGTGGGGGAGGTGATACTTTGTGAAAACCCATAAAGATTAATATGGCTAGTAGGGTGTTTGTTGCTGCAAGATTGCCAATCAATGTTTAAGTCACCTAGGATGATTGTTTCTTGGGGTAAGTTTAGAGATAGCCAACATAGGATGTTTTCGACGGTATAAATATTATTTCCTGGGGGGACATAGATGCAGATAATAAAGATAGATTTGACAGAGTTTAGTTTGAGTTTGGTAATAAGAATTTCAGCATTAGAGTCCTGAGGAGGTTTTTGGTGGAAAGTGGTTATTTGAAGGCTAGATTTAAATAAGATAGCTACTCCACCACCTTTTTTTGATAGCCTTCAAGATGCAAGATATTATAGCCAGGAGGGGTGACTTCAGTGTCTTTTGTTGAAGGTTTTAACCAGGTTTGTGTTAGACAAATAATATCAAAGGAATAGAATTCTAAGAGAGCATGGAGCTGTGTTGTTTTGTTATTAATGCTACGTATGTTGAGGTTAGCTATTGAGAGTGAATTGTTATGTTTTTAGGTAGGGGGCTAGCTGTGGGGTTTTGGTTAAAGTTCTGATTTATAGAGGAGATAATTGGACCTGGGTTTGGGTGAATATCACCATTGATTAGGGAGAGTAGTAGGGTTAGATATGCAGTGTTTGTATATTTACTTTGAGTAAGGGGTAGCCTTCTAGGATTTAGGTGAACATATTTTATGTGGGTCGTCCTATGATATTTAGGTAAAAGATAGCTAGGTGTGGAAGTAATGTTGATGTGATGGTTTTGGTAGGTAGGAATTGAAGAGGTAGAATGTTTAGTTGGGTTGGGAAGGTGTGATAGTAGGAGGTTATAAGGAGTGCTATTATTAAAGGGGGAAGAAGTGAGAGTATGAGTAAGGTGTGTGTGTGTATCAGCTACTTGGAACCGGGATACAGAGATCCAAAGTGGTCAGTGTGAAGTCTTGTTTGGGGCCTGGAGAGAGAAAGAGAGTCCAGCCCCAGGTCTGAAGTGTGCTGCCTGTGTGCTCTTAAGGGAAATTGTGCTTGGTGTAGACAGCTGCATCTGAAAATACTATGTATGTATCCATTTTTGCTCCTAGTGGCCATCCCTCACCAGTGTCAGTGGTAAGGATTGAGGCTCCTAGATTACTGGCCAGGAGTAGGGACCATCACATATTACATAACTGTTATATTAACTAGATATTTCTCCACATAGTCCCTTCCTCATATCTAATGATAGTATGACTATCTTTATTATCACATTTGAAATTTTCAGTGAATTTCTTATTTTACTGTTATGTTTTCTGTTATGGATGCATTATTTTCTGTTTCAAACCAATTTTATACCTTGAGAGTATGCATACTATCATGTTTCTCACGAACTTCATTTCCATCACTTCGTGCTTCCTCTGCTTCACTACCCAGGGTTCTGTATCATACAGAAATACTGGTTGCATAACTATTTTGTAGCTCATACTTTTCAGCTTCTTTGGTATTCTTCTATCACATGCTACTCATGACATTCTGAGCCAGATGGCTACAGTCCCTCTGCCTCTAGCTTTGACCTCCTCATTTAAACTTCCCTTCTTCTCATCCACCCTTTCCATATCTTTGAAGCTGTCAACCTGTTCCACTTTTTCCCTAGTATCTCAGTGTTCAGCTTCTTCTGATTCCCCCCATTTGCTGCCATGACAACTATCTTGTTTGTATTCACTTCCATTCCTTGTGCCTTCAGTTCCACGCTCCATTCCACTAACATTTGCTGAAGTTCTGGTCACAGTCTGCTTGTAATGCCACATTGTCTACATACAGTAACTTTGTTTAGCTTTCCCCTCCAGTCTTCTTGCTAACATTTCATTTTTCAACTCATGCTTATCCCCCCCATAAAAAGAAGCTACTTCTTGTTCCCCTGAATCCTTCTCTCATAAAAAAAAAACACAGAATTTAAAATCCTCTCTGCTAATAATGCAGTCACTGAAATCACTTCTCATAGCAAATCATTATGGATAATAATGGATGATGATATAGAGCCAAAAGCATTCTCCTCAACTTAACTAAGACTACACTTGCCACTACTTACCTCCTCCCCTCACTACTTTATGGTGTTCCCATCTTTACAAACTCCCAGGCAGCACAAAAAGCAAAACTTGAATAATATTAATAATTAATAATAATTAAGTGGCTAAATTTGCAGCAAATACCCATTTCAGAACCCACTATGCTTGTTTTATCCACAGTCACTAACAGTGGGTAAAACAAGTATTACCCACACTTAGCCATAGGTTTTTGCTAAAATATACGACTTACATGCATCTGATCTTATCATGTTATGGAGAGTGAATGTATTATGATGAAGTCAGATGGCAAACTACATTTTATACTTGAAAATAAAAAAATACACTAAATAGGGAAAGCCAATAGTAACACATATATGCTAGGAGAGGTAATACAAAAATACTATGAAGGCATGGTACTTAATTATATCTGGATACCATAAAATGTAAATGACTGAGCAAAAGAAGAGGGCACAGATGCTAAATATAATTTTTGTTTATTGCATGTTCTAATAAAAGTAATTATGTAAACTGGTGATTTAAACAATGGGTACAGACAAAGCTGGTTAGAGGTATGAAAAGGTGATCAAATGATAATGCATTAATTAGACAGTAACTGCACAAATAAACCTTTATACCATTCAAATAAAAGTGCACATTTATTGTGATAATGTTTTTGTGTGCTTTGATACATGGACATCAAGTTAGAAGCATATGTATTGCAATGGTGTATCTGTATGTATGTATACTATATCATGGATGTAGAATATGGTTATATGCTAGAAAGATGTATAATTACTGAAAGTGGCTGAGTCTAGCTAATGGTACAAATGCCCACATATCTTAATTTGCTCCTTTATACATTCTACTTTTCAGCAAAGATGACAGCAAGAAGCAATCTACTGTGGCTGCAGGTGATGCAAAAACTTTAATAACCACCCTTCCTGAGAAAAAGTAATTATTATTATTATTGTTATTATTATTGATAGTATTATTATTATTGTTGTTATTATTATTATTATTATTATTAATAAATATTAGTAGTATTACTGGTTTATTTCACTACTTATGAAAAAGGTATGGTGTATCAATGAATGAACAGGAATTTGACTAAGACAGTAGGAAATTTCCTCTTCTTCTACTGAGACTTAGGTTCCTTTATCACAATACTGCATGGTACAGTGAAACTAGAAAGCATTTCGTGGAAAGATATTTTAAAAACCAGGGTAAGTGTTGAACTACACTTATAAAACTTCTGTTGTTGAACAACATGCAATGACAGATTCTAAATGGATGATGGACATTATTTCGGAAGATTTTCTGCTTAAAAAATAGTGTATAAAGCAAAAATGTTCAAAACAATCCATACAACATAGCAAAATGGTGAGTGTTAAAGGAAGGTGTCTGGTTAAGGGTTGAGGAATGGATAAAGTGTGTGAGCAAGAGAGAATGAAGACACTGATTGGTGAAACAACTGGGAAGCTGACAACGAAAAACAAGCCTCTCTCAGTGTCATTATTTCTACTTTTTGAGCAGGTGTTCCTCCAACCTCTTGGACCTATCATTGCAGAAGGGCTTGCATGGCTCTGTGATCCTCCGAGTTCTCATTTGGAGATTTGTGCTCCTATGAGGATCATTTGACATGTTCTCTATCACAGCTGTAAGACTTGATAGTGAAAAATAAAATTTGATTTCACCAATTAAACAGTGAAATATGAAACTCACTTATAGATGGTTCAAGCCCCCACAGCACACCTTGATGCTGGAGCCATACCTTTCACACACCCCACAAATTCTAAATTCTAAATTTTAACTCTAGGGACATTGTGCACTGAAGTGGGGACATAATATGTGATTTCCCAATAGTCACTGTAGTAGTCCCTTAATGTTGAGGATCACAATTGCAGTCCTTATAATTACAGCAGGGAACCCCACCTTGTCAAGTACCGAATGAGGTGATGCATATTGCCTATCCCCTCAAAAATATTACATTGAGCAATTATGTAGGATCTACACCCACATAGTGAAGGTTGGAGATCAGTTGTGATGCAAGCTGTGTGGCAAGAATACGAGACGTGGATTACAATGAGCTATATGCTGGCAATGGAAACTGGCTCGAGGGATGTGGAATTCACCCCTCTGTTGGGATAAAAGTCAGAACTTATGTAGGAGGTTAAACAATAAAAGCTAGCCATAGGTGATCTCATCTCTTCATACAGCAGTGGTTCTAAAGCAGTTGGTAGTCTTTCCTGTACTCAGGTGTTGCCCTTCAGAAGAGGCCATGGGTAAGGGTGGGGATGCTCACAAGCACCCAGTTGAGTGCCATAGGCTGAAATCTGTAACAGTAAATAAGTAGGTTGACAGGTGGAGAAAGGCAAATTCAATTGTTTGTGCACATTCACCTAAGTGCTGTTCAGAATATTCAGTCTTGTAGGAGACTACAAGAGCAGTGCTTAATTGGCTATCACCCAATGACTCTCTGTAGTTCTTCAGAGAATCTTCATCATTTCTGTGAGAGTTTGAGCAAGTCACTTAACCAGACATTGCACCCAGCTTACCCTTGAAAAGGGACTATGTGTCCAGTGGGCCTACCTGGTTAACAAATGGCTATTATTACGATAGAGATACCTGGTGGAACATGACTGGGAAGAAATGCACTTGTGTACTGGATTCTGTGCTATTTATAGACGGGCCATAAAGACACAGTGTTCTAACACAAGAATGATTTAATGTACACTTAGCACCACAGCACCTTAGGCCAAGGCCTGTAATTGTGTCATCAGACCTGAGAGGCTCTCTGTTGTAATCTTGAGACTCGCATTGCAGAGTCATGAGACTGAAAAAAAAAGAAAATACAGGGGAAGAGTGAATATCATAGATTGGTCTTCTGCTTTAAACTTTTTTGTTACAAGGGGAAAGATCCCCTGCATCCCAGATGCGGAGGAAAGCCCAACAAACCCCCAACAAACGTATAGATGTGTGTGTGTGTGTGTGTGTGTGTGTGTGTGTGTGTGTGTGTGTGTGTGTGTGTGTGTGTGTATATATATATATATATATATATATATATATATATATATACATATATATAGATAGATACATAGATATATATACAAAAATCAAAGACTGTCATATCTTGGTGAAAAGGGAATATTCTGATAAAATTGCAATCTCAGAAATTATATCTGTACACCTGGATTTTCATTGATTTGATCTGATTTGATCTTCAGATTACGGGACTTGGCAATGCTAGTCTGGAAATTTTAAACATTTACCAGCCTGAGACCATAGGTTCTGGACACTTAGGTTACTAGAGGCATAGAAGAGTATTATTCATAATTAAACTTCTGGATGCCAGTTTGAAACATTGGGCTATTCCTAGAATTTTCCATATTCTTTATTTCACCAAAAATTTACAGTATGGTAAAGAAAATACAAACCCACCTAAGTGAATAAGATTTATTCAGAATAAAAATAATTACAATCATCCATATTATTCCAGGGATATTTTATATGTATTATATTACTTTTATCTCTCCTGATACTTGTTAAGTTAAAATGTACAACCAAGTTAAATGAGTACTAATATTTTGTTGTTAATCTGAGTTTTGGGGTCCTGTAGTATTGTTTGAACTTTCTGTATGTGAACATCCATTGCTTCTATACTGCAAGTGCTTTACTAAAGACTGATAAAAACTTAAAAAAGTTATTAGCACACTAGATGTAGTTGGTTGTCTACACAGACTTGTTTTCAGCAAACCCTGATCAGATGATACCACTTGTACACATTGGGCACCTGTTGATAATTTTAATAACATTTTCAGCGTTTTTGCTGCTTCTATATTCTTTTTTTTATTTAAGTGGCTCTTGAATATTAATAGAAGAAATAATATGTTATTCTGTTCTCTGTTATTGGCCCCTGTGCAGTTATCAACTGGCTCTCATCAATCTTGGATGCAGTGAATCATACTTGACCCCCCAGACTTAATGGAGTATTTTCTTATGGTCAGAAATGATACTGCGGCATCCCAGTACAGTGTTATAATCATTTGCTAAGGGAATTTGTATTTTATTCCCTACACATTCCCAGTCCCTGCACCTGATGTACAATTACATAAGTCCATTAAGGCTGAAAACATCTGTCAATGTGTGCCCCAGTATTATAAGGTAAGAAAGATACACCCCAATTTCACCACTGAAGGCTATTGTCCTGTGTTTAAGACCGCTCCATCCTCCCAATATAGGTAAGCCAATAGTAACAGTAGCATTTATCACCCCTCCAGTAGACTCCTTAGTTACCAGTCTGACTATTCAAACCCAGGTTACCTGGGCCGGGTCTGTATTACCCTATTGAATGGTAATAATGCCGAACGCTCATATGAGCGAATATTCATGAGAACAAACTTCCTATTGTGGGGACTATGCCCCCCACACCCCCTGCTAAATATATATTCCAACTCCGGGGTCGCACTACAGTGAGGAAAGGGCAAATATTCCAATCCTCACTGTACCATGACCCCAAAAACACAAGTTTGTTCTTGTGAATATTCACTCATATGAGTGATCGGTATTATTACCATTCAATATAGTAATATAGACCCCCTGGGCCACATTCAGGGATCCATCCCTCTGTACCACAGAGTTGACAATTTACTTAATGTTTGAAAGTGATACAAGAAAACAATGCATTTTAATTTACTTAATGTTTGAAAGTGATACTGAAAAGAATATGTTTTAATTTACTTAATATTTGAAAGTGATACTTAGCGAGGAAAAAACATGGCACATACTTGTTTACTCTTTCTTGCTATGTAACATAAGCAGCTTTGTTTCATTGTGACTATACTTTTCTGTCTTCAGCACAGATTTTAGTTTTCCATAAGTTACAATGTCATGCAGAATTCTGTATTTAAGAGCAGTGATTGATTGTTTTCTGATGCATAATTCACACCATTCTGTAATAAGTGATCAAGGATCAGTGCTACAAGTGACTAAAGGGTGTCTGTCACTTACTGAGTCAGAGAAACGTGTGTCTTGTAAATAATGATGAGTAGACATCCTTTGTAATGGGTCTAGTTCACATTGTCATAAGCCGACAATATCGAATATGATATTGTCGCCACAACAATGTCGAAAGTCCAGAACATTGCGCAGGTAAATGGAAATCTCCGTAAGGGGGAGATTTCCATTTATCTTAATGTAGTGCGGTCTCGGAGTTAGTATATTTAAGTAGGGGGGTGGGGGGGTGCAGGAGGGCTTGCCTCCTGCCTGCGCTAGTTAGTTATTTTTTGTAGTGATTTATTTTTTTTTACGTTATTCTAAATTTTACTACTTCGATCAATAAAGTTTGACAATTATTGATTCGATGTAGTAAAATTTCGATAACTTGATCTAGACGCTTTGTAATAGTGTATTAATAACATAATGTAATACTCAGTGTAACCATTTCTGTTCCAGCAAAGATGAAACCAAGAAAATATCCAGCTCACCTTCTTTGCAAAAAGATGAGCCTAAAACATTTACCATCATCTCCACAGATAAAAGGTAATGTGTGCATTTTTCACATTTTTATTTGATGATTAAAATAAGTATTTTGTTCTTAAATCTTAAATATCACAGAAAAAACACCCATTTCATGCAGGTAAACTCCAGTCTGTGAAACATCATTTTTATTGTAAGGTTTGATATAGAAGTCTAAAGAACAATAAGGAATCCTCCCTGTTAGTTCTGAGGAAACTGTTAAATGGTAACCTATGTCTGTGTCAGAAACATAGAATCAGATGCCAAGTGAAAGTGATTTACTCCAAACCACCTACCAGTTTCCTTGGCTACTGAATATTCTCATGCCTTAGTTACTAAAGTGTTTAGAAACCTTAACACTCATCAGAAATCCCTTATTTTGATCCATTGTATTCTTTATTTCACTTATGTTCTTGAATCCACTAATTTCTCTTGCTTTCTCACAATGCCCTAAGGCATTTTATTACTGCCTTAGGTTAGAAATATGTTTGTGCTTCATTTAATCTGAAATATACTTGCTTTTTTATCTTTCTTGATTCTTTTTCCCTGTGACTGAACTCTTTTCACCCCATTAAGGTAACAAAAAATTGCTACCAGAAGGATATTTTTAGTACAGCATGTTAAACCAAGTGTTGTAGCTGGTCTAAGGTAGCCACACTTCCTTTTATATCTGCTCTTCAAGTGTCCCAGGCACTTTTCAAACTCTGAAATGTGTTTGCAAATAACAACAAGACAGGCAATTGTCTCTACCAGTTTATCATCCAGTCAGTAAAATAGTATTTCCTATTGTTCACATTAAACTAGAACAATGACCTTCATACATAGTCTAATCTCAGCATACTTTCCCGATCGAATCTTTCTAGATCAATATTATTACTTTTGAGTCTCTTCCTTTGTTTTGAAAAAAGAGTTTGAGCTCCCAGATCCCATGTTCATATGTCAGTACCTCAATGTCCCACATCACTCCAGCAGATTTTTATCTGTACCCTATCTAATAATGCCTCCAAAACTGTATGCAGTGTTCTAGATGTGACATTGAGAGTGATAGAAGGAAGGGCACCATCACGTCCCTATTACGGGATGCTACACCCCTAGGTATAAACTATAATATTTGCTTCCTAGTTACAGCTATCAGGTGTCACTGATTCTATTGTTTTTGGTGTTTTCTGTAATGATAATCCCCAAATCTTTTCCTTTTGTAGGCATTTTAGTCTGCCTATCTCACCCATGGATTGTCATTTCGCAGTACATCACTGTGTGCTTTAAAGGACTAAAGTAGAATTGCTACATATTGCTCCCTGCCCCATACCCCTCATAAACTTCTACCACATTGAACCCTATTCACCCAGCTTTGGTATAATATACTAAGAGACTAATCAAGTTTTCAATGTTAGCATAAAGTCAGAGATGAATACATTAAATAAGGCTGGGCCTGTGTCCAGTGTCGATTGTCACAGTTTACTTTCAGGCAGATCTCCTTTAACTACCACCTTTGGCTCAACTTCATGTATTTAATTCTGCTCCGTTCACTCTTGGAGCATTCAGAAGCACAGAACTCTATACATTAAATCCATCTTCACCTTAATATTAGCCTGTCTAGTCCACCCTAGACTAAAAGTCATCCTCTGCAAAAATGGACAAATGATGTTCAAATCACAATTTTTGTTGAAGCTAGTGTCAATGACATATATACTTGATTAAGCAGTTCACTTAGCTGAGAAAAAAGTGACTCACACTTGCTTTCAGTAATGATTTCATGTAAGGTTTCCCCGGTATAAACCATAAAAATGTGTGTGTGGGGGGGGGGGGTACTAAATGCAGACCATTACTCTAGAAAAGATGAACTCACTGAGCTAGTTCATATCCTAACTATTTCAGAAGTACTGAGTTGCTGGAGACCGTGCAACTCCCCAAGCATTCATTACAAATGATGAGGCTGTTCTCTCTGAAATAACCCAAGATATAAGATGCCTTCTGGAAAACAGTTAAAAGCACACTTAAATCAAAGCCTGCATAATTTTCTGTAGCTCCATCAGTACAGGGATCACGCAGGACACAATCAGATTTGCCTTAATTAATGACATACATTTACTATGCTCTCTTTCATTTTGCTTATAACTAAATGCTGGTCTTGTAACAAAATGTTCTGAAAGTTTGGCCTTAATTCTACTGCCTTTAGTATTGTGCGATGGATGATCTAATGTATTAATGGAAAAGCAGCCATTTACTGATTTGCTGACAGATTTCTGCAGGGATATTTCTATCCATACAAAAATTGCTAAGAAGGTTAATCTCAAAACTGTTCGATCTCCAAATATTTGATGGTGGGCAAGGACCACTTGGTCCAGCTAGTCTGCTTATTTTGCTTCCAGTCTGATGAGCTGTAGATCACAGAAAGGTGTCAGATTACTTTAGTATATCCCCAACATTATTTAATTCCTTCCCGGTATTTTCTTTTCTTTAAACAAGAAACATCTTTATTACATTATCATGTAGGCCATAGGTAATCTTACACTTATATAAATAAAAATAAACCATAACGACATAACCTCAGTTGCAAACATTAGACACTACAAACAATGCCAACACAACTGTAGCTAAAAACATAATACATCACTTATAATATATTCCTTGTTCCTCCTCTGTATGCATCAATCCCACACTTCCCATTTTCCTATGTAATTTGCTCTTACCCTTTTCTAAAGATCCCAGTTCCAGTTGTTTTATTTCTGTTCCTATTTTTGCTACTTCTTGTATAGTTAGTTTAGACTTTGATTTCCATTTTCTAGTAATTGCTTTTTTGGCAGCCATTGTACTTAGACTCAGCAAGACCTTACTAATGCTAGGCAATTGTAATTATGTATCATAGCTCAAAAAATAATTTCCTTAGATACACCAATTTGCTCACCCAGCATCTCCAACAGAGCAGTCTGCAGGGAATCTTTAAAGTCTGCCAACTTATTACACTTCCAGAAAATATCTTTCCAGTTACATCTTTCTTCCCCATCACACCTCCAACATTTGCTGCCTACATGAGGAAAAATTATTTGGAGTCGACTTGGGGTATAAACATACCCATATAAACACTTCCAAGCAAAGATCCTAAATTTTCTAGACTTTCTTGCATATTTAGAAGACCTACACATATCCCCCATTGTTTCTTTGTGAATTGCTTATCCAATCTCCCTTCCCAATCCTTTTTAACTTCCTCTGGTCGATTCTTATCGTTATCATACGATATTTTATATGCCCTAATAATTATTCCTTTCTTAGTGGCAACTTCTATTCTAGATTCTACTAAAAACACTAACACTGCTGGTCTTTCATTTAGGACCACCATATTTCCTTCTCTTTGGCTATACTCTGATATCAATCCTTGATAGGGAAGGCAATCTCAAACCTGCAGTCCAAATAAGTTCTTGCATCTTCCCATTCTATTAATGTTCCCTCTCTAGTTATTTGCTCCCAATGCCTTGGTTCCTTTGCCAGTTTTCTCCAATAAATTCCAGACCCATCTTGCCTATTGTCTGTGTTCCTAATTGCAATCAACCCAATCAGCAAAATCTCCTTTCTCATAGGTTCATAGATTAGTACTAGGCTAACTGCCCTTGTGGGCCATTTTTTTAAGCCTAGCCAATTGCACCCTATGAGAATCGAACCCTGTACAATGTGTCTGTGGGGCGAACACCTTAACCATTATTTTCCAAAGAGCCACAAAAAGTCGCGAAACCACCACTTCTTAATATTAGACAATTCAATTTATAACCTTAACCATTATGCGAACCTCTCCAGTCCCATGTTGGCTTAGTTCTTAGAATATTTCTGCTACTTTATGAATATAATATTCTGTACGATTATTGTTATTCACCTTAAAGGTCTGCATCCAAAATCCCAGTGTCTCCATGTTTCTTGAGTTTCCCCCATTTCATCATAACCTATTTCCACTTTGAATGATAGTTTTCTGCTTGTGCTATGTATAGGATCATTAACTGCATTGCTCTGAAATACGTCTTCAAATCAGGTAATCCCAATCTGCCCTCTTCTATTGTATGAATAAGCTTATCCCACTACACCTTTGCTGTTTTCCCCTCCCATATAAAATCCTTCAGCTCTTTATTAATTGCTATCTACAACTTCTCCTCTGGTAGATAAAAATATGCCTGACCTGTGTATAAGATTAAAGGGACTAAAACATTTTAACTGCTTGTATCTTGCTATCGATATCCATATAACAGAGCTTTCCATTTTTTCAATTTTTGTATTATCTTTTGTTTAGTCTCTTTCCACATACCCTTAACTGCCACACTGAAATCATTTTAATCCATACTCCTAAATACTTAATTTTATCATGTCCCCATAAGCATGGATATTGCTGAACTAATCCGTATGTGGGTACATAATTTACTGCTATTGCCTTTGTTTCAGTTTCATTAATTTTGTATACTGAAAAGATATGAAACTCTCTTAGTATGTTCCACAGCACTGTAATGGCCCTTTCTGATTTTGCCAGGTATAAAATAATGCCATTTGCAAATAGACCCAACTTTTCTTGAGTACCATACCAATTTTATCCTTGAATTTTTGAGTCCCTTATTTTCTTTGCCAGTGTTTCCAAATATAATGCAAATAACAAAGGGGAGAGAGGACACCCCTGCCTGGTTCCTCTGCTCAAGTAGAGATTATCAGAAAGGACCCCAGCCACTTTAATGTTTGCCTCTGATCCCTCATATATCCTCCTAATCAACCTTATAATTTTATCAGGGAATGCAAATGCTTCATTCCTCTGCTCATAAAGTCACAGCTTACTCTGTCACATGCTTTCTCTGCATCAAGACCCACCAACAATGGTATTTTCTTACACTCCGCTTCCCTCTGGATCATCAGTGCTCTGTTAATGTTGTTAAATGTTTGTTTCTCCTCCAAAAAAACACATTGATCCATATCTACCAATTTTGGCATCACTTTTGCCATTTGTAGCCATTATAGACATAAACACTCTATAAACATGCTTTAGTAATGAAATGAATACTGAATGAAGCTGGATTTGTTGGATCTTTACCCTCTTTAGGTATTACAGCTACCATTGTTATCTTACAGGATGTTGGTACTTCTTCTCTTAAAATACCGTTAAACAAAACCTTCCAGATCTTTATTCATTTTTTTCCCTCCTAGCTTCCAAACTTCCACAGGAATACCATCTGTTCCTGGGGACGTTTCTGTAGATTGGTTATACATCACCATTTGTATCTTGTCTCCTCCTATCTTACCTGTTAGTAATTGGCCTCCTCTACCTCTAACATTGGCATATTTAATTCTTTCATATATATTTCCATTTATTCATTTTCTTGATTTCCATATTCCTCTGCTTTATACAGACTTTCATAGAATTTCCAAAATACTTCTACTAGCTCTACAGGATCCCTTGTTATCTTCCTTGTTATATTCTCCCTAAGCTCGGTGACAGTACTTTCTATTTTCTGTTGCCTGAGTTGTGCTAAAAGTTTTTTTGCTCTAAAGTTATTATCAATAAACAGTTGCTTAACAGCAATCTTTTTATACTCATGCATATTATTGAGGAAATCCCTTATTTTCTGTTTAGCATTCTGCAGTTGCTCCTCTTCTTGTTCTGTGAGATCCCCCTATTTTGCAATACTTTAACATTTGTCAGTCCCTCTAAATAATTCTTGTTACGTATTAACCATATCTCCCTTTCTTTTATTTCCACCCTATTTTAAACTCCACTTTAATTTTATCCCACTCCCTAGCTATATTTTCAGAAGAAATGTATATATTTTCTAATAACTCCTGAATAGTTTCCACTACAAATTTCTTAAATTCCTCTCTATTCAACAGGTGGCAAAGTGCCAGTGTCTCATTTTATTTTATTTTATTACCCTGTGTTTTTATATGAGTTATTATTGATGCATGATCTGAAATAGTTATTGGGTTAAATGCACATGTTCCTGTGAAATATAAATTCTGTCTAGCCTAGCCCTGTTTTTGTATCTTGGGGAATAATATGTAAATTCACTCTGAACTCCTAGTAATGAAGTCCCATCTTCCAAGCAAAATATTATCATAATTTTTTTAAAAAATCTACCCTCCTTTGTTATATTTTCCCTTCTGAGCTCCCTGACACATCTTGGCCCATGTAATACCACCTGTTAAATACTTGAAATTCTTGTTTTTCTCAAACTTTTGCTCCACCCCTCCTATATTTTGGAAATAGTTTCAAAAAGATGTAAGTTAATAGTAGCTGCATTTAAAACATTTTTCTAATTTTCATTCTTTTCACTTATTTTTTGTTTTATCCCTCAACCTCTGCAAGTAAATTCTATAATGCAGGTGGATCACTGTATGGCATAGCCTCTGATCCTTCTACACATAAAATAGATGGCAGAAAGACAATGAAATGAGCATTTTTAAAATATTTATTTCTCTGTTGCCAAGTGTGCTTCTTCTTGATCGCAGATGCTGAGAGTCACTCCTGCTCCACCCCCTGGACCTAAAACAAAACTCTTTTGTTGCCACAGATGAGATGAGATGGATGCATCCCAGTGCAGCATTGTACTCCTAGACATAGGATTTTTTTTATTTATATGCCCTACCTTTTAATTATCCCAACACCCAATATGCAATGACATTAACTCCATTATGTCTGATGATGTCTGTCACTGCATATCCCTGGTATTTGCAAGTATGGCATGCATACCCCCTGGTGTTACCACTATGGCTGCAATCCCTGCTTAAGGTCCTCTCCACCTGGGATAGGAAAGCTGGTATAATGCCATTACCTTTCCTATCCTCCTCCATTAACTCCTCAAATACCAGGCTCCCTAGCTGAACCAAGGTCACCTGGGTCACATTCAGGGTTCTCTCTCTCTCTCTATCACAGTGACAACAACTTTTTTTTAAATAGTTAAAGGTCTGTCCTTGGGCCCTCCTCTTTAATATTCTTAATAACATCCTCCACATGTCCACATAACAGGCCTCCCTAATAAATCTACATGCATTTGTACATCTGACACCATGGCACATCAACAAAATAATTACTCTGGAAACTTTAACAGCAACTGAAATATGGCTTTGTAATACATAACTGATACTCAACTCAAAAAAAGAAGAAACAACTACTATGTTTTTCCCCCAAATCCCTCTCTCATGAAAAACAAAATGTAAAGTCCTCTCTCTTGATAATACAGCCATTGAAATCACTTCTCATAGCAAATTATTAAATTCGACTAGCATATACAAAATTGCATAAGGAAATCTATTCAAAAACTAGGGATGCTTTAGAGATCTAAAAACTTGATCACCAATGCAATTAAAACTACACTTGCCACTACTTATCTCTTCCCCACAATTCTTTATGGAGCTTCCATCCTTACTAACCTCCAGGCATTACAAAATCAAAACTTGAACGATGCTATAACAAAGTCGCTAAATTTGTAGCGAATAGCACTTTCAGAACCTACCACTGTATAATACTAAAAAAAACTAAATTGGTTAGAACTGTACCCTCAACTAACATGTACTGAACTTACCACCATTAAAATTATCCAGCATTTATCTGCTTGTCTAGCACTAAATACCATTCTACACAGCTATGTTCCCAGCCAGTCATTATGATCCATTGACCAAAAATTCCTGAATGTCCACAAACCCATCAAATCTGCTGGGCATTGTCTATACTCATATGTTGCTAAGACCTGGAACTCCTTACCTCCATATATGAGGTCAATACCCTCCCTTCCATCCTTCAAAACCATTCTGAAATACTTCCTAGTCAAAATCTGTCACTGTCTTGCTCAACACCAGGATAAACAATATCCCTAAATGTGAACAAGTACCTATTCATATCTTATACCTCCATACTCTCCCTTGTTCACTCACTTTCTTACTTCTATCATTTTCTCTGTCATGGCTTTCTCTCTAAATATACCATAAGCCTGCTTTCCTCTCACTTCAGATTGCAATTCCTGTTTGTATTATACTAGCTTACCTTTAATTTCTTTATAAACTTGTATTAAATCATTGCCATATAACTTGTATCTATTCTTAACCAATGTTTCCCTGTGATGTCTAATTTGTTATAATTATTTAAACTGTATGTGTTTTTTGTATTATTTTTGAAGACTGTAAAATTATTGTTCTTAAAATGTTTTATATTACTTTGGAGCTTATCTTTATTGTACCCCTCTGAAAATGCACTCCTACCCAGACCGACATTCCCAGTCATCGAATGTCAATGAATAAATAAACATTGTTTGAGGGGCTCTTCCCCAGCTATGTGACTATTGAAAGGGCTCCTGCCGTTTCAGCCCATGTAATTCTACAAATGCTGAGGTGCTCTATTGTTTCTTGTGGGTCCCTTTGCTTCCACTATGACCATTGATGTGCAGCCTCTTCTCATTAGAGAGGTAACTCTGAACTGCATTCCCCACTTGGAACCTGAGTAACCTGCCTTTTCTGCACCTTTTTTTTCAAAGCATATCAATAAAACTGACTCCAACAGGGAATAATTCAAACTAAGTTAACTAATAGTAGACAAGCATGATACTGTTACAGGGTGGTAATATTTATCTAATGAATGCATGTTGTAATGTCACAGGTATTAAATCTATGTGACAGTTAATAACAGCTAATTAAGTATACATATTGTGAAATTACAGGAAATAAGCACACCCAAATTCTTCACAAAACAGTTGTGCAACACACAGTCTGTCTTCACCAAAATGGAACTAAAATATAAAAATTATACAACATAAAATGCTTACAGAAAAAAAAATAAAAAGTTTATTCCTTGTGCCATGTTAGCAGCAATACTTAATGCAGGCACACATTGTTTCTCTTAGTGCTGACATTTCACTTTTAGCATCAAAGTTCCTCTCCAGAAGCTAAAACTCAGCATAATAAAATTAAAAGAGGTGCTCACAGACATGCAGTGTGTGGCCTTTATACCTTGTCTTCTCACACCACTAAGACTTCTATGAAAGAATCAAGAGTCTGTTTACCAGACTGTCTCTGGCCAGGCAGCCTCCAGGTTTTTCCATTACTGGGCCTTCCACTGACAAATATAGACCTCTCATAGGACTCCACCTGGAAGCCAACTGCTCAAGCCACAGGTAGTCTTGCTTTAGTAAAACAAACAAAAAATCCTCCCACATGTATTTCTGACTTCTCTGGATTGTCTCAAATGACTCATGCCATATTGGAATTAGCCAGACCAGGACAAAATAGGCAAAATATAGTGGCTGACTCAACACAGGAAAATAAGGTATTCTGCCTTAAAGGGACCAGCTCCCATTACTATACTCTCCTATGTAAATGTTACTTTTTTTAGTCAAATACTCCCCAAACCCAGAATTTAGCTCTGTCTCATACAAAAGTCCTTTACTCTGTCCTGTTTCCCTTACCTGTTGGTTATTTATCTGATGGAACCACAGTGTTATGTTACAATATGCATGCAAAGATTCCTTTAATAAGGTCAATTTATCTGCCCACAGACAGTCATTATATGTTCCCTGTCTACAGTTCCAAAGTTAAATTCATTTTCTATTTAGTTAAATTCTGAATCAAGAGTACCAATACCATACGCATTTACAAAAGAGTAGGGTACTAAGCTGATCATCATTTGCTCAAATTCCGAGAATGACAAATCAATCAACATTTGGCCAAAGCATGAGGGTTACTCTAGGGTTTATTTCATTGTATTCCAAGCAATAAACAGACTTAATAGACAGATCCCAACACAATCCAATAATCAGCATGGATATAGAAGATTATCTAGAAACAACAGAAAAAAAACACTGAGTCACTCAACTGTAGCAAATATTTACATAATAAATGCATTCTGTATTAATTAAAGTACTAAATTTGAATTATTGTTAACAATAACAACTATGTGGGTATGGATTTTGAGAATGGAATCTGTGTTTTAACCAACCCTTCCACAGAAGCTTGCCTACCTCTTACTTTGCTGTCATAGGATGAGGCCATGCTCTTTGCCAGCCATGTATGTACAAAGTTTAGCTGTTAATGTCAGTGCCTCAGCAGAATGCACAGATGTGCTTGATGCCAGAAGATCAGAAGGTTGTGAGTTTTATCACCACACATACCAATTAAATGAATGTCCCTGCACTGACAATACAAATTAACATGAGATATAAAACTCTCATTTCCTGCCAATGAAGACTAGGGGCATGTTGTTGTGTCTTTCGGCTTATCCCGGTTAGGGGTCGCCACAGCGGAACTCCGGTCCGCTAATGTTTGGTAGTGGATTTTTACATGCCGAGTTACCAGCCCTGACGCGCAACCTTTAATGAAGGCAAGCCCATTCACGCATGCCTCCACACAGAAGACGCTCTAGCTGAGAATCGAACATGACACCGTCTTGCTGTGAGATGACAACGCTACCTCAGGACCACTACCGCGGGTCCAATGAAGACTAGGGGCATATTATCTAAAAATAAAGAGCTGCAAAATAAGATACAGTTGCTGATTCCTGGGCTTTGGTTGTAGTTCCTGTGTACTGTTTCCTTGCCTTATTTGGGGGAGAGGAAGTTACCTTGCTTACCAGTGGGAGTGGGAAGCATTGAGCTGCCTTTTGTCCAGTTTTGTGAGGTTTCAGCCAGTAACTAGCAGTTTATTGGTCGTTTTGGGCCAGTTTCTAGCTTTTTCCAGCCCCCTGGTATAAAACGCGGTAAACGCGCGTTTGCGCGATTTAGTGCGATTTAGCTCGGAGCTGCCACTGTTGCACACTAGGGCAGCGCCGGTTAAGCAGGTTTAATCTATTCGGGCTACCTAAAGTCCACTCTTCAAATTTTCCCTTAAAACTACCTTCCTCGAACTATACTACTGATCTAATCAGCGTATCCTATAATTAAAAAGATCATCTCTACTTGACTCCAAGTAGACTATTCTCTATCTGTTAAATTTAGCACTTGCTCCTACAGTACTTATTACCTTGATACGGCACTCTTGTCATAGATAGTACCCCAAAAAGGCAACACCCATTTCTAGGTCACTCACGTCCCCCCGAAATCTTTTTTAAAGCTTTTTTGTCTATTCCTTCTAGCATGTCGAGGGATCAGTTGCTAGTGTCCTCTCCTGCTCAGCTGGTGAACCTGGGAATATTGAGGCAATGTTACAATTGCCTCATGTACACAGACAACCCTCTCCTCCTCCCACAAAACACAAATACATGCGAGAGATGCAACTATACGGCCAAACTGGAGGCTGAGCTCTCTCAACATAGGACTGGCAAGACCAGTCAGGAGGAGAAGGTTACCACACACACTATAGACCCAGTCTCACATAGTACCATTACAACCTCAAATCATACACATAAACACACAAAGACATACTCGGAGGCTCTGATCACAAATTTACCAAAACAGCAGAGGCCACCAAAGCAGACACCCAAACAACCACCACCTCAAAACACAACACCTGCAACACATAGACCTCACAGTCAGAGTGTCAAACCGTCACAGCCCTTAAGGCCAAACACAATGCCAGACACACTAGTCATTGGTGACTCCATAGTCAGACACACTGACAACCCGCTCACCAGACTGAGTAAGGAGAAGGTCACAGTAAGCTGCCTGTCGGGCGCTAGAATCCGCCACATAACGCAAGCACTCAAGTCTCTCAACAGCAGGTACAAATATGACTCAGTCATTGTCCACGCTGGTGTAAACGACCTGAGATGTACCTCCTTGGACTACATGAAAAGAGACATTGAGGAGCTCTCTGATTATGTAGCCCAGGCAGGTATGACCCTGACCTTGAGCAGTATCCTACCTTCACCAAGAATGATGCCACAATACAGAGATAAGATGATCAGCTTTAACAATTGGCTTAAACACTGGTGTCATTCAAAGGGGATCCAGTGTCTGTCTGCCTGGGATGACATGCTGGACAAGCCACGCTGCTTCGCAAGGGACGGCTTGCACCTGTCACCCCTGGGATGCCGGATATTGGCAAAGGCTCTTGCCACCCCCATAGTGCCTTTTTGTGGCCAGGCTCAAATTCTAAACCTACCACCCTAGAACACAAAAAAGGAAAAAAACTAAGGGTAATGCTGCTCAATGCCAGAAGTCTAAATCTCAAAATGCATGCACTCGAGGCCCTTCTCAGTATGGAGAACATCGATGTCTGTGCTGTGACAGAAACCTGGTTCAAGGTTCCCGAGAGCACCCCAGCGCTATCAGGTTTTACCTCATATCATGCGTTCCGGCCCCAAAATCCGGACAACACCAAGAAAGGAGGAGGGGTATCCATATTCATCAAGGACACCCACACCTCAAGACTGGTGGCAACGCACGATGCATCGGAGACCATCCAGGTGCAATTAACCATAGGCAAGACTGCTCTGCAAATTGTAGCATGTTACAGGCCACCCTCACAAACTCAGGAACCTCACATGGCCTTCCTGAAAACACTAGAGGGGATAAATGTATCACCAAACACCATCATACTAGGTGACTTCAATTACCCTAATATAGACTGGGAACACTACTCAAGCCCAAACACCCTAGCCCAAAAGTTCCTGGAATTCATAAACTCAAATGCCATGGAACAACTAGTCACCATCCCCACAAGAGGAGACAACATACTTGATCTCATCATCACGAACATGGGAGCACAATGTTCAACACCGGAGGTGTACCCCTCACTGGTGAGATCTGACCACAAACTAATCTCGCTGGAGGTCCTCATCCCACCCCCACCTGAAATAAAAAAGACCACAGTAAAGAACTTCTCAAAAGCCGACTTCACACTTCTAAAGACTAGTGTGGTCTCCTTCAAGGCCCCGAGCGGGAAAACAGTACTCAAGCCGCTGAATCACTTACAAATGCCTTCTACCAGCACCTACAGAACTGCATGGATAAGGCAATCCCATGCAAAACAAAGACTCTTTGTACCAAAGGCAAGCGTCCAGTCTGGTGGACCCCAGCCATAAACAAACTCTACAACAAAAGGGGGAAGCTACTACAAGATAGAGCAAAATCCTTAAAAGGTAAGACACCCTTGATCACTATAAGTAAAAAACTAAGAGCTCTCATAAAATCTTCCAAAGCAAATTTCGAGAGAAAAATAGCTAAAGACTCAAAAGACAATCATAAGGCCTTCTTTAGCTATGTTAGAAACCTGGGAGGAAACTCCCAGATATGCTCAGAGCTAGTTCAAAATGATGTGAAGATTACTGATCCTACAGACATTGCCAACATACTGGCTGACAGGTTCAGTGCAAACTTCTCCCCCTCCCCAAAAGGAGAGATATCTATACCAAATGAATGCAGCCCCCCAAACATCTCCAGCGCCCAAGTGAGAACTGCTCTCTCCAAAGCAAAAAACACAGCATCCATGGGACCTGATGGTGTCCCCGGCTGTGTGCTCCATGAACTCAATGAGGAATTAAACCCACAGCTAGGACAGCTGTTTAATCAAAGTCTTACCTCTGGATACGTACCAGGGAGTGGCGCACTGCAACTGTGGTACCACTCCACAAAGGCGGTGCCTCCACCGACCCTGGAAATTACCGGCCCATTAGCTTGACAAGCCTTATTTGCAAAGCCATGGAGAGGATCATAATGGACCTCATAAATAATGACATAGGGAATTTGCAGACTTTGGATCCAACCCAGTTTGGCTTTGTCAAAGGCAGATCATGCCTTTTAAATTTGGTTGACTTTTTCGAAACAGTCACCAAAGCCATTGATGAGGGAAAGGCAGTCCATACAGCCTACCTCGATCTGGCTAAGGCCTTCGATACAATACCCCACTCGGGTATCATTGAAAAACTCATCAGCTTAAATGTCAACCCATACATCACAAGATGGGTTGCAAACTGGCTGAGTGACAGAACCCACAGGGTCAGAGTTGCTGGCACCATGTCTGACTCAAAGCCTGTCACAAGTGGTGTCCCACAGGGCTCAGTCCTGGGCCCACTCTTGTTTGGCATCTACTTCTCCGAAGTACAAGCAAACACAGGAGGGTTATGGCTGACAAAGTTTGCAGATGACTGTAAACTGGGCGCCATAGTAGAAAACACATCTGACACAGATATCCTTCAGAAGGGTCTCACAGAAACGGATAACTGGTGCCAGAGCCACAGCCTAAAGTTAAATGCTAAAAAATGCATAGTCATACCCTTCGGGAAAAACAAGGTTACCCCTAGCTACCAAATAGGTGGCAATCCACTGAGCACAGAAGAGGTTATCAGGGACCTGGGGACCCAGGTTGATAGTAGTCTGTCATTCGACACCCATGTAGCTAAAGTAGTTAGGAAGACGTTCTACATTGCCCACCTTATCATGAAGGGTTTCTCATCTAGATCAAGGGAGGTCATAGTCTCCCTTTACTCATCACTCATCAGACCAATGATTGAGTACAATGCCCCATTCGGAATGTATCTGACCCGACACTTGCAGCAACTGGAGAGGCCACAAAAGTTCCTCACCAAAAGGATAAAGGGTCTCAAAAATTTGTCCTATGCTGCCGACTGAAAGAACTCCAGCTCTACTCAGTCGCTTACCGCTTGCTCAGAGGTGACCTTTGCCTAACATACAAGGCCATGTCAAACCCAGATTTGATGAATATGCTTCACCTCAAAAAATCCAGATCCATCAGAGCCACAAGGACGGGAGACTTAAACCTTGACACGACTATTAATAGGACGTGCTGGAGGGATAGATTCATCACCCAAAGACTCCCTATGCTGTGGAACAAAATCCCGGTACATGTGAGGCAGAGCACCTCGCTGGCCTTGTTCAAGAGAAATCTTGACCAATGGATGGGAGATCGCAGATATACCCCAGGGATTACCTCAGTGTCATTGCTCGACAGAGGCACAGCAAAATAATGGGTTTAGTTCCCCATACTAAAGGGGTGGCGTAAGCCACAAAACAATGGGCTAGGCTTGTAAATGCCCTCGGGCAGATAGCCTAGTATGAACCTATGAACCTATGAACCTATAAGAGAATCTAGAAATAAGCAAAAGATAAAAAGTAACAAAGAAACTCAGTAAAAATATCCATATTAATAATGAAAATCAAACTCAAGGAACAAAATGAACAATCTATGTTGCATTTCACCACTTCTTTATGTAAGGGAACATAGCAATATCATTATACCTAATGGTATGAATAACTTATTTTATCCCAAATCAAAAACAGACATAAATTTATAGTATGAATTAGAGAGATCTACAAAATGCACATGTGCCATGTAACACATAACTCTCCAGGTATTCTTTCGTGTATGTATGACCTATCACAAGCACCAAACACCACTTTCTGATAGGTCACAGACCCAGATCAAGGCATCTTCTGGAAATGTGCCAGCAACCTGAGAATACATTAATACAAGGGTTGTCATTCAATAAATGCTTGATAGACTCAATGTGCTTAATACCCTTCTCAATTATGCATACACCTTTGACATGTTTTTAAGGTACCTTTTTCACGAACAAGCATCCTAACTGATGTTCTACATGTACCACATGTACCAAAGTACCCTCTTTTCATTAATAAGCTTCAGAGTCCCAGTGTCTTATATCAGCTATATTAAAAGCATTGTCAGAGTAAATCCCAAAATAGTGACTTAAAAAGGATGATGTGTGTTACTTCCTATAGAGGAGAATGTCAGATGGACCGCTTCAGTGTATAAAGAATTCATAGAACAGATTAAAATAAAGATAACATGAATAAACATGAGGACTTGTATGTGGAGGTGGTTACTAGAGAAAGAATGATGGTGGCTAATCCTTCTAAAACTGAACAAATTATATAATTCTACTATATCCTATCATGTAATATCTTCCTACCATCAGATTGTATTTCATACATAGAGAAGGGCCATTGTTTAATCCACAGAAACAGTTCCCTCAACTACCCTTTCTGCATGCTGCCCGGCTTTTTTGTCCAGAATCTTGGCAACCACTCTTGCCATTTAACTAAAGACCCAGAATGTGGTACTCTTTCTATCCCACAGCCTCTTTCACCAAAAGATTTTACAAAAATAAAGTCTGAGAAGTTCCATTTTTAGCACCCATCCTTATAACATTCTGTCCCCAAGTACAAAGCATTCTGTTTCAGAGGATTTCAGCAATTGGCCCACAAAGTCCAAAAGAAAATTCTAAAGAGTATAATCTCTAAGGAAAGAAGAAATAGGTAAATAATCACCAAATAAGTAAACAAAGGAATGCAAAACCATGTAACCTGGATTACTATCTTTTCCATTGGGAATGTGGTTCCAGACTAACAAAATTCTCTTCCATTATCAACACCTCATTCCAGTTACCCTCTTTTCATCCCTAATAAACAGACTGTAACTCCAGAATAATTTCTGAGAACTTTTCAGAAATGATGTCACCAATCATTCTTTCTCTAGTAACCACCTCCACATACAAGTCCTCATGTTTATTCATGTTATCTTTATTTTAATCTGTTCTATGAATTCTTTATACACTGAAGCGGTCCATCTGACATTCTCCTCTATAGGAAGTAACACACATCATCCTTTTTACGTCACTATTTTGGGATTTACTCTGACAATGCTTTTAATATAGCTGATATAAACTACAGCTAGCCACAATAGTACAGGTATGGAATTGGAGTTAGGAGGTTCCCTTAACATTCTCAGAAACCCCTTTTTCACTACCAAAACAAAAAACTCTTAGCCAAAATATAACTAAGAAGGCAGTCTAAAGTTACTAAGGTACTGGCATAAAAATCCATGGTTGACATTATCAAAGTCCTTTTCTTAACCTTAATATTTGATACAACAGTCTACTAAGTCTCTACTTCCCCCCCAAAAGCATTCTTCAACAACCTTTATGAATCCAAAATATTCCTACTCCACACTCTACAAACTGACTGGAGTACAACACTTCTATAAATTAATACTCCAGCCTAGTTTGAAACTCCTCATGAGTTTTCAAATTCACATTCTCTATCTAGCTTCAGTAGCTTGTTAATTCCTGAGGAGGGGATCCTGTTAGGGTAAAAGTTTCAGCACCTGTATTGTACAATTTATGTTGGTCCAAAAAAGTATTAATTACCTTTGTGTGCCAGTGTTTTCCACATTGGGCCAGCACTGCATTTCTCTATTTTTTTTGTTCAGTGTTCGAATTAGTTATTGCAAATCCAAATTGTAGTCTGTCATTTTATAAAAAAAAACTAAGAAAAAGGAATAATTTATTAATATTAAAAAATAAAAAAAAAATTGTTGACTGCTACTAAATAATGTTGTAGTAAGAATTAAAAATGTTGTTCAAACCTACATTTATTCTATAAAGTAAAGACAATGAAACCATGAAATATTTGCATAACTGTTCAGTACAGTAATTAAGTAAGAAGTTCCAACAAACTGCAGCTTTATATTTTTAGTACTTCAAAAAAAGTTACTAAGCATATGTTGGTTAGTATGTGAGTGCTCAAATGTAGAAAACAACAGGCATGTGCGGAATGTCAAACCATGTCAGAAAAATATTCAGAAACATGTGTGTGCTTTTATTTTAAAGCTTTATTTATTTATTTATTTATTTACTTTATGGTATGGTCTGTCATTTTTTTTTTGTCCACTGCTGCATATCTACTGTATCTCATCCCTGCTCTTTCTTGCCACCAGCAGCTCCAAGTCTGTGCTATCTTGTTTAACCCATCTAAACTGCTGGGGAATATGTGTGGAGATCTGACTAGTGGACCACCATCATGTATAAATAACTGGGTCTATATTATATTGTCGAAACGGCATTACAGCGAATGCCGTTTCAACGACACATAAGTAAAATCCAAAAACAGCGAAATCCTAGGTCACTGATTTTTTTTCCTAGGGGACAAAATTGGTAGACCAACAAGACACAACCCACCAGTTAAAACATTTCAAAGTTGGGGGCTTCACCCCCCTAACTAAATATACCAACTCTGAGATTGCACTACAGTGGGGTAAAGGGCAATGTCATGACTCAGGCCAAGCAATTTTTTTCCCTAGGAAAAAAATTGCTGACCTGAGCTTTCACTGTTTTTGGATTTCACTCTATATATGTCATCAAAACGGCATTCGCTGTAATGCCGTTTTGACAATATAATATAGACCCAAATAACTTCTATTTCTTTCCAGAGATATGGTAGAGGAATGTGTACTAATGCATTAACTATCCGTCCTTTCAGGTGACTGACACTGGTGTTGATGTTGGGGATTTCAGACTCAGCAGGGGCTGGTATGATGCAAAAATACTTGTGCATCCCACATCTTGGAGGAAACCTTCCATGTGGCCTCTCCAAATGCTTACCATCAGACATATGGTTCCTGATTCCATTCCTGGATTTGGTGTCACAATATCTTGACTAGTTACCATTTTAAGTTATATGTCAGACAGTTTTCTATTAAGGCAATATAATTTCACATATTTTACTGAGATTTCTAAAAATAATAGCCATTTAATTAAAGAATTAGGGGCTTCTCTGAGAGATATAATGGAATTTATATTAGATGAGAATTTTTTTACTCTGGATGGTTGTCACTGCTGAAGTGGCATCCTGATCCCATGTGCAAAAATGGGTTGTGGATGGATGGATCAGACAGCAACAGCTACCACATAATGCCTATCTGACTAAGCTGTTGGTTCTTTTGCTGCAATGGTGGAGATCGTCACCATGCTTGGCTGAAAATATAACTGACATTTCTTGCCATGTACCAGAAACTGATTATATTGCTAAGCACTAAAAAAATCTAACTTCATCTTTGGTTAAGCTGTATAGCATAAATGCACTAACACTGGTACAAGCAGATAAATTAATATTTACCGGGACAGTTTCATCAGCAGAGTTCTACAAAAGAAAAGGATGGCAGCTGAACCAGAAAGATGAGGATTGCTATAGCACCACATTTGTGCTGTTAACATTTAATGCTGAGTCTGTACAATTATAGCTGTTATGTTCTCATTCTGTCATAAAAAAACACTGAATCATATATACAGTAATTTCTGAATGGTATATTTAGTAATGGTCAAAGAACATTATGATAAAATACCGTGTCTTAATTTGCAGCATTGACACTTCCAAAAATCTATTTGACTGGTCACCCAAGAATGAAAGAAAAACAGACAAAACAACTTTTTCAGAAAAAAGGTAAGGTATTGGTATAGTAATATGTGAAACTATAATATTACTTTGCTAATGACAAGGCATGATATCTTAATTTGGTCTAATGTCTTTACTTCAAAGCTGTAGATATTCACATAGTAGCATGTGTGCACAAAACAGAGGGGTAGAGATGATCCAGAAAAGACTAGTGAGCATTTACTACAGATTCCTTTCTAGAAAATAGATTTTTGGTTTTAAAAGGATGCTGTTGGTTTTCTCAATTTATATTAAAGAATGCCAAGATACTTGTACACTGGGCCATGAAATGGCAGATTCAATAAAGCGCTAAGATTTGCGCAGCAATGTACTTAAAAATTAAAAACCCCACAAGTGAGGTATGCATCTAATTTCTTTAGATATATCTAACATTTAGTATCAGAATTGGAAAATTTGGTCTTGATATGTATACACAAGGACATTGCTAACAAAATGAGAGTACTAGTGCCTCCTTCTACAAATCCACAATGGATTCACAGCCTGCAAACTTCAGTGTTTAGGCCTACAGTTCTTTAAGGTCTTAAATATAGTGCAAAAGGCTAACATAAGGGCAGCAAAGAATGTTCAGGGTGCACAGAGGACACACCAAAAAAGATATAGGCAGATAAACCTGCATGCACTTTATCTAATAAGATATAACAGAACCTTGAAATAAGTAAATGGATTTACTGGGATAGGGGACTGTGTTAACTGAAAAGGAAGTGGAAGGAAGAAACTGTGTCTAAAAGAAGCCATTTCAGTTAAGAAGAAAACAAGTTCAGAAGTAGTAAAAGAAAGTGTTCCTTATTACAGTACAGATGGGGATGAAATACTAAAACAAAGTGATAGAGTGGCCAAGGTTAAAAATGGAGAAAGTTAAATGGGAGTATATTACTTGGCCCAGTGTACAAGTACCCTGAAGTTAGAGAGGTAATAATTTTATAAGCTGACTGATCATATTAGGTAGGCTAGAATATTTCCTTTCTGGTTTCTAGTCTAGGCCATTTTGTGTGAGTCATTAATAAATATGTTAGGACCAAAAATGGGTTTCTATATATAAAGGGGGAATTTTTCACCTAAAGTTGGTTTGTTGAAATTACGTCACTGTCTTTTGGTTAACAAAATTATATACAAACCATGAGTAAGCCTGCAACCATCCCCACATAATATCTCATAATTTTATATAACTGAGTTGAAGTTTTGGGATAGGTAAATGCTCTTCCTTTATTCCATTATGTGCACTATGACTGAAATTTGTCAAAACACAACTGCTAACTCACCCATTGGCATGTCTTTGAAATCTGGGAGGAAAGCAAAGACCTAAGCAAAAACCTACATAGATACAAGGAGAGCAAGCAAACCTCCACACTGAAGGCATCTGGGAAAGTAAGCTGGTATTTGTAACTGAATGAATAAAAGTGTAGGGAAATGATCATCCAATGATTTAAGGTAGCTTTTGGACAGTGATTTTCTGAAAATCATAGCAGTGGCAGAAAACAGTCACAGCCAAAGGAATTAGTTTTAATTTTTGCCAGAGCTGTTGCACGACAAACTAACATACCGCTCAACACCCAAACTAACATACCTCCCCCCGTGTATCCTTTAGAAACTTCCTAACATACTCTCTCCTAATAAATGCCCATGATACAGAGGAATGAAATTGTGTTGGATTGTGCAGCTAGGCTTATAAGGGCCCTGGTGGTCGTTAGCCTAGTATATACCTATGAACCTATAAAACTATAGCTGTGGATATTTCTATTCAAAAGCCGTATCAAAGAGTTACCTTATTCATTGTGTGTGAAAGGGGTTTATAAAATGTTTCATATGGCTGAAAACATCATGAAATGGGTTCACACCCCACCTCTTTAAGTGTAGTCAGATGTGATATGGATAACAGGTTACCATCTGGCTCCTGTCTTTGGGATCAGAAATCAGTATCTTGACTAGGAACAATGGCCACAGATTATACACTGGTTCCATTATTCAGTAATCTAGTCTTTCTGCACTAGACTATCTTTCTTAAAAATGTGGTTATTTTTAAGACCTTCCTTAGCCTGATTAAACAATGTCAGCCAATATAAATATGCATTCTAAATCCTAAATATCCCGAATGGATGCGCGCACACACGCGAGTGTGTGTGTGTGTGTGTGTGTGTGTGTGTGTGTGTGTGTGTGTGTGTGTGTGTGTGTGCGTGCATGTGCGGCTGATCACTGATATCATGTTCAAGTTTTCACAGTTTAATTTCTTTGACTTTCATTTCGTGAGCAACCGCTCTGCCACAAATTGCATTGAATTTGCTGTGAAGTATACCAGTACATCAGATTCTCTGGCTCAGATAGTGTCCCCACTTCAAATCCCATTATCCCATGGGAGCAGAGTAACACAGACAACATAGTGTGAATGTGTGTATGCATGTGTGTGTGTATGTTTCTGTCTGCTTTATTTCCACAGAAATTGAAATAAAACTGTGATCCGTTGGTGCCATGCTGGACTGGATTTGCCTGAGGGTTGCTTTTCTCCCAGACAGGCAGACCAGTGCTGTTTGTAGGCTTATTTTTATATATTGTAAATGCATTTGACTAATGCATACATATTGTGTGTGCGTACATGTAGTGCAAAGAGCTACTTAACTAAAAAATATATCATTATTTTGTTTCCACTTTACAGCAAAGATGGTACCAAAAACCTGTTTGACTTGTCCACTGGCACTGAGATAAAGACAAAGACCACAACTACCACGGAGAAAAGGTAAACTATTTCAGGTACTCTCTGTCAGATTAATAGAATACGGCTTGTACGAGCTAGCTGTGTGATAATATGTAAATCTCTAAGCTACAAGCTGTCATCCAGTGAGATACACTCCTTCACATTGGGAGCAGGGGTCAAATGTTATATTTGTTTTTCCATGCCCAAATTTTATGCCATATTCAAGTTCTAACTGAAGTTTATTTAAGTTCCTATTAGATAAGTACTAATTGTATCACATACATTAAAATAATACAAACTGCATTAGCATAAAAAGCAACAAAGTTAATAACATATGAGATTAAAGGATGGCTAACTGGTGTCTGACGTAGTCCCTTATCTTAACTTATTTATGTATTTATTTTTATATTTATTTATTCATTACATTTGTTACCCAAATGAGTTCCTAGCCCAGCCATTTCCAATGAGTGCACATTATTACCTGATTTAACAAAAAAAAAATGGATTGAAATAATGGTCTTAGAGATCAAAATGCTTCACTCAAATAACTAGTTGGTTTACAAATAAAATATGGATCAGATTGAAATGCTTACTGGTCAAAATGCATCAAACATCAGGCATATATACATCAGACTTTAGAAAGATATCTGAATACAAAACACTGCAAACATCAGAAATAGTTCTATTTACATATTACTATGTATAACAGAGAAAATGATGGGAAGCACATCTAGATGCTGGCTATTTTACCAGAAAGATTTTAAATTTAAATGTATTAATCAAAGATAATAAAGAGGAAACATATTTTTGTTACTAAGTCGTAAAAAAGCTAAGAATCACTTTTTAGTTGCTAGTCTGCCTTTCTTGTAAATGTGTTTGAATAATGCATACATGTTGTGTGTGCATACATGCAGTGCATAGAGCTAGCAAATAAAAAAATGTAATTATTTTGTTTCCATTTTACAGCAAAGATGGTACCAAAAACCTGTTTGACTTGTCCCCTGGCACTGAGATAAAGACAAAGACCACAACTACCACGGAGAAAAGGTAAAGTATTTCAGGTACTTCCAGCCAGATGAAAAGAATAGAGCTTGTATGAGCTAGTAAATATGTATATATCTAAGTTACAAGCTGTCATGTACTGAAAATACAGATTCACATTTGGGGAAGCGATTAAATGGTATACATTTTCCATTCCCAAATTTTAGGTGACTTTCAAGTTGAAACTGAAGTTTAAGTGGCAATCAGTTATGTAGTAATCACAGTGCATACATTAAAATAATACAAACTGCAGTGGCATAAAAAGCAACAAGGATAAGAACATATAAGATTAAAAGATGGCTAACATAATACTGGTATCTGACATAGTCCCTTATCCTAATTTATTTATGCATTCGATGATTTACTTATTTATTGATTTATTTATTCCATTTGTTTACCAGGTGAGTATGCTGGTCCAGGGACCCTTTGCCCTTTGGCAATGAGTACACATTAATAGTTGATTTACAAATACTTGGATCAGAATAACAGACTTACAGATCAAAATTCATCACTCAAATAACTAGTTGGTTTACAAAAAAATATGTATTAGTGAGAAAGGCTTACTGAACAAAATGCATCGTACATCAGGCATATGTATACATCAGACTTAGAAAGGTATATAAATACAAAACCACAAACATAAAACACATTTCTATTTACATATCATTGTATACAATAGAGAACATGACGGGAGGCTCGTGCAGGCACTGGCTATTTTACTAGAAATATTTTAATTTTAAAAGTATAACTCAAGTTACTGAAGAGAAAAAAATTAAGAATTACTTTTTATTTATGGAGTGTAACTTAAAAATCTCTTAAAAAAGAACAGAAGTTCATAATACCTACTGAATAGCATTGCCTTTCCTTGGACTTACATATTTGTTCTTCACATGATCCAAGGGAATCATAGACATTGTGCACAGTCAGATAAGTGACTTGTGCACACAGAACACATTCCATTGTACTTTCTTACATTACTGATTTGTTTTCAGAAGCTACCAGGCCCATAGCTCTCAACCAAACAGGGATAAATCTCAACAGAATAAAGGACAAATTCAGAAACAAATCTCAACTGAATAAAGGATAAATTCAGAAATGATCAGGGACACTCTTAAAATATTATTATTATTAATATGAGACATTGACAGAATAAGATGTAAATTACTATACATTTTCTGAAGTATAAGAAGTCTGTAACTCTAATTATTATAATCATGTATTAAGTGTAATTCACCACCTTTTCTCCAAATGTCAACAGTTTTTGGTGGGATTAATAGGGACTGAGCTAAAATTTTAGTAAAAATCAGGAATATTCCCTGAAAATCTGAGATAGTTGGGAGATATGACAGACCATACAGAAGTGCTTTCTACAAAGTCATTTATCTGAATATTTTCACAGATTAAGATAACAGACAGAGTCCTCCCTCCAAATCCCATGGGAGCAGACTAACAAACAGAACAATGTGAGAATATGCGTGCGCGTATATGCATATGTGGGTGTAGGTGTGTGTGTATGCATATGTGGGTGGCAGTGTGTGTGTGTGTGTGTGTGTGTGTGTGTGTGTGTGTCTTCTTTATTTCTGCAGGAATTTAATTAAAATTGAGATGTCTTACTGGACTGGAGTTATACTGAGCGTTGCTTTTTCCCCAGACAGACAGATCATTGTTGTTTGTATGCCTATTTTACATTCTTGTAAATGCATTTGATTAATGCACACATGTAGTGCACAGAGCTACATAATAAGAAATATATATAATTATTTTGTTTCCATTTTACAGCAAAGATGGTGCCAAAAGCCTATTTGATTTGTCCCCTGGCACTGAGATAAATACAAAGACCACAACCTTCATGGAGAAAAGGTAAACTATTTATTTACTTTCAACCAGATGAAAATACTACATCTTCTATGAGCCAGTTGTACGATAATGCGTACATCTCTAAGACGTAAGCTGTTATACAGTGAATACACTCCTTCACATTGGGAGCAGGGGCCAAATGTTATATTTGTTTTTCCATGCCCAAATTTTATGCCATAATCAAGTTCTAACTGAAGTTTATTTAAGTTCCTATTAGGTAAGTACTAATTGTATCACATACATTAAAATAATACAAACTGCATCAGCATAAAAAGCAACAAAGTTAATAACATATGAGATTAAAGGATGGCTAACTGGTGTCTGACGTAGTCCCTTATCTTAACTTATTTATGTATTTATTTTTGTATTTATTTATTACCTTTGTTATCCAGGTGAGTACACTAGTCCAGGGACCCCTTTACATCATGACCAAGCCATTTGGTAATTAATACACATTAATAGTTGAATTACCAGGGGCAGCCGCAGTGCTGCAGCGGTTAGCATTACCACCTCACAGCAAGAGGTTCTCCGGTTTGATCCTCGGCTGGGGTGCCTTCTGTGCGGAGTCTGCATGTCCTCCCTGTGGTTGTGTGGGTTTCCTCCGGGTGCTCTGGTTTCCTCCCACATCCCAAAAGACATGCTTTAGGTGGATTGGACACTCTAAATTGGCCCTAGGTGTGTCTGCGTGCATGCGTGTGCCTTCTGTGGAAGGTTGGGTGCCAGGCTTGTGACTCAACACTGTAAAACTCCACTGCCAATCATGAGTGGACAGGTGATCCTCTGTGGCGACCCCTAACCGGGAAAAAGCCGAAAGAAGAAGAAGAATAGTTGATTTACCAAAAAATGGATTGATATAACAGAGATCAAAATGCTTCACTCAAATAACTAGTTGGTTTACAAATAAAATATGGATCAGTTTGAAATGCTTACTGGTCAAAATGCATCAAACATCAGGCATATATACATCAGACTTTAGAAAGATATCTGAATACAAAACACTGCAAACATCAGAAATATTTCTATTTACATACTACTATATAAAACAGAGAAAATGAAGGGAAGCACATCTAGATGCTGGCTGTTTTACCAGAAGGATTTTAAATTTAAATGTATTAATCTAAGATAATGTAATTATTTTGTTTCCACTTTACAGCAAAGATGGTACCAAAAACCTGTTTGACTTGTCCCCTGGCACTGAGATAAAGACAAAGACCACAACTACCACGGAGAAAAGGTAAACTATTTCAGGTACTCCCAGCCAGATGAAAAGAATAGAGCTTGTATGAGCTAGTAAATATGTATATATCTAAGTTACAAGCTGTCATGTTCTGAAAATACAGATTCACATTTGGGGAAGCGATTAAATGGTATACATTTTCCATTCCCAAATTTTAGGTGACTTTCAAGTTGAAACTGAAGTTTAAGTGGCAATCAGTTATGTAGTAATCACAGTGCATACATTAAAATAATACAAACTGCAGTGGCATAAAAAGCAACAAGGATAAGAACATATAAGATTAAAAGATGGCTAACATAATACTGGTATCTGACATAGTCCCTCATCTTAGCTTATTTATGTATTCGATGATTTACTTATTTATTGATTTATTTATTCCATTTGTTTACCAGGTGAGTATGCTGGTCCAGGGACCCTTTGACATTTGGCAATGAGTACAATTCACAGGTTCATAGGTGTGTACTAAGCTAATGGCCCTGGGGCCTTTACAAGCCTGGCCCATAGGATTACCCTGGCATCATGCCACTCAACCTTAGTTCCCAGTGCCTCTGCCGAGTAGAGCCACTGGAGTTATCCCTGGGGTGAATTTTCAATTGCCATCCACTCATCAAGATTTCTCTTGAAGAGCATCAGTGAGGTGCTCTGCTTTACATGTATGGGAAGTCTATTCCGTAGCATGGCGGTCTCTGGGTTATGAACCTGTCCCTCCACCATGTTCTGTTGATTGTGGTAATAAGGTTGATAATAAATATTTTAACAGTTGAAAGGTGTAGTGATGGGGTCTCCCGCCTCACCATCTTTTGCTAATATTGTGATGCGATGGTGGGAATGTACAGTATTGAAAGAAGTCTGTTCAATATTTAATGTGTGTTATTATAATAGATTTGTGAATGATTTGTTTTTTATTGTAGAAGGTGATAATAATACATTAATAAGTTTTGTAAACATAACTAATGTTAAATCTGAATTTCTGAGGTTCACTTTGGGAGAGAAAGGAACAAACATGAACTTTTTAGATGTTAATTTGCATTTGAATGGAACAAATAATGTCTTTGAAAGTAAAATACATCATAAGGAGACATCTGTAAACAGTTACCTATATAATAAAAGTAATCATCCACTGTTTGAGAAAAAATATACCAAAAGGTCAGTTAATAAGGTGTAGTTAGATGACTAGTAATGATGAAGTTACAAAAGAAGAATTTACAAATATTTGTGAGATGTGTATTGCTAGAGGGTATAATAAAAGTGAACTTAGTATATTAGCAGATGAAATTTATAGTAAAAGATAACTAGGGGGTAAACAACATGCTAGAGTCACTTGTAATTTGGAAATGTCAGTAGATAGTAAAGAAATTAGAATAATAATAGAAAATAACTGGAAGATTTTAGAAGGGAATAAATACTTGTTTGAGGTTGTAGGTAGTAAACCCAGTTTTGTTTATATTAATAACTACAATTTGAAAAAAATATTCAAAAGGTATGACACTAAGTACACACCAAATATCTTGTACACTCAGAAAAAGCAAGATATGTACAAATGTGGATGCTGCAGGTACTGCAGATATATATTAGAAGGTCCATTTATTAATATATTAAGCTATCCCAGCAATATAAAAGTACCAGGATATGCCACCTGTA
Organism: Protopterus annectens; assembly: GCF_019279795.1. Lineage (NCBI taxonomy): Eukaryota > Metazoa > Chordata > Ceratodontiformes > Protopteridae > Protopterus > Protopterus annectens. The sequence continues at coordinate 237,592,995 of NC_056749.1, read as the reverse complement.
AAGCAAAAGGGGTGCTATATGTTTGCTTGTCCAGTGGATGTTCCAGTTTTTATGTAGGAATGACTACTAGATCATTATATGAAAGGATGAGAGAGCATTATTATAATATCAAAAACGGAGGAAAAAAAAAACACTTTATATAGGCATACAGTCAAATGCAGGACATAGAAAAAAAATATTTTTTCAGTCTTAGAAATAGTTAAGGTAAATGCAAGGGAAGGTGATTTTATGAATTTTTTAGAACAAAGATAAAACTGGTGGCAGATACAACTTCAGCAGATAAAACACCAGGACTGAATGAAGTTATTAATATTAAATGTTTTTTGAAATATAGGAAATTGTATGTAAATAATGTTTTTTATAGGCTTAAGATTTTAAATTTTACTGTGGCACTTTAAATGGAAATTGGTTAATGGTGTGATGTAATGAAGTGTTAATGAGTATGTATATATAATTATGGAAGTTTTTAAGAGCTGTTTTTATTTCTTTAGATGTAACATTTCTAACAGAGCTGGGCCAGACATGGCTTTGTAATTCAAGCAGAGATTGCCTCTAAGTAAGCGATATGAGACAGAGAATAGTTGGAGTTTCTTGAGTTTGTCCATATAGGACAAGTATTTAAGGCCTAGGATCCTCTTTGTGAGGTACTTTTGCAGCCTCTCCAGTTATTGCAGTTGTCTAGTGAGGTACATGCACAATGGGGCATTGTACTCAATGACTGGCCTACTGAGGGAAGAGTAGAGGGAGACAATGACCTCTTTCTTCCTGGATGCCAAACCCTTAGTAATGAGATATGTCACATAGAAGGACTTTCTGACCACAGTGGCAATGTGGTGTTCAAAGAAGAGGTTGCTGTCAACCTGTGTTACCAGGTCTCTTATAACACCTTCTGTGTTCAATGAACTACCATCGATGTGGTAATTCATGGGAACTGGGTTTTTCCCAAAGGGGATGGCAACACATTTTTTGGCATTAAGCTTAAGGCCATGGTTCTGGCACCAGTCGTTGGTCTCGGTGAGGCCTTTCTGTAGGATGTCAACATCACTTGGGGAGTTAATAATAGCTCCCACCTTGTAATCATATGCAAATTCTGTCAACCAGAGTCCCTCCATGTTGGCCTGGACTTCAGGGAAGTAGATACCAAACAGAAGAGGACCCAGGACTGAACCCTGTGGGACTCCACTCGTGACTGGTCGGCAGTCTGACTTGGAGTCAGCTACTTTCACACTGTGGGTATCTGTGAGCCAGTTTGCAACCTGCCTAGTGATATAGGGGTTGATGCCTAGCTTAGTGAGTTTTTCTATGATTCCTGAGTGGGGAATGGTATCAAAGGCCTTGGCCAGATCAAGATAGGTTGTATGAACTACTTTCCCTTCATCCACAGCACTGGTGACTGACTAAAAGAAGTTGACCAAGTTGAGCGGGCATGATCTACTCCTCACAAAACCAAACTGTGTGGAATCCAGAGTTTAGAGATTCCCTATATCCTTGTTTATTAGGTCCATATTGATGCGTTCCATAGCTTTTCATATCAGACTCATCAGGCTAATGGGGCAATAGTTCCCAGGGTCTGTAGTCGCTCCTTCTTTGTGGAGAGGGATGACTGTAGCACTGCGGCATTCGGTAGGGACAAAGCCTGAGGTGAGGCTGTGCTTGAATAGGGACACAGGTAGGTGCCAGTTCACTCTGTAGTTCATGTAGAATACAGCCAGGGATATTGTCAGGCACCATATAAGCTGTATTCTTGGCCTTGGACAATGCTGTTTTAACCTATGAAGCAGTAATACTGGGTGTCTGGCAAACTACTGGTATTGTGATTGGTCCTTTGGGGTGGGGTAAAGTTGGCACTGAATCTGTCAGCCAGTATATTGGCAATATCTGTTGGATTTGTATAGGAGGTATCACTGTGCAGTAGCTCAGAGCAAATCTGGGTATTGCCATGGAGATTCTTTACATAACTGTAGAAGGCCTTGTGGTTGTGTTTTCTATCTGATGCAATTCTGTTTTCATAGCTAGCTTTATAGGATTTGATGAGGGATCTCAACTTTTTCTTGAGGCTGATAAGGTACTTTTTCCAGTCTTGGGACTTTACCTTATTCCGCATCAGTTTCCACCTTCTGTTGTAGAGTTTGTTTATGGCAGGGGACCACCAGATTGGCTTCCTTTTATGTGGAGGAGAACATCTTGGTTCTATTGGGTATGGCGAGATCCATGCATTTGTGTACATGTCCGTACAGTGCATTGGTGTATGATTTGGCGGTCATGCAACTATTCTCCATTTGCATGGGTGCCGTGAAGTTAGCCACATCTGAGTTTAGGAGCCCAAGGTTAGCTTTGGAGAAGTTTTTCATGGTGGTTTCCTTTGTGGTGGGGTGGGGGTGGGAGGGATGTGGATTTCCAAGGTGATTAGTTTGTGGTCGGTTCTAACCAGGCAGGAGTTGATTATTGGTGTAGAGCAATGGTCACCATTGTTAGTAATGACCAGGTCAAGGATGTTGCTATCTCTAGTTGGGGTAAGAATGAGCTGGTCCAGGGCACTGGAATTAATGAATTTCAGGAAATGTTGGGCAAGTGTATTGGTACATGAGTAGTCATCCCAGTTACTGGAGAGGTAGTTGAAGTTATCAGTATGAGACTGTTAGGTTGGACCCTAATATTCTCCAGGGTGCTTAGGAACATGGAGTGTGAGTCTTGGGACATGGTTGGGGACCTATAGCAGGCTAGGACCTGAATTGCTGTCTTACCCAATGTTAGCTGCACCTGAAGTAACTCTGATGTGTTATGTTGGGCTACTAGTCTAGAGGTGTTTGCATCCTTTATGAATATGGAAACACCACTGCCTTTGGAGCTTCGGTCCAAGTTCTGGAGCAGAAAGGTGTGGAATAAGTTATAGCCTGGTAGTGCAGGGGTGCTTTCTGCTGCTTTGAACCAGGTCTCTGTTACAGCACAAATGTCAATGTTCTCCATTTTAAGGAGTGCTTCGAGTGAGTGCATTTTGAAATTTAGATTTCTAGCATTCAGCAGCATGACCCTCATATTGCATTTGTTTGTAGCTGTTATGGTGTTAATTTGGTCTTTGGAAAACCGCCTAAAAAAGGCACTATAGGGGTGGCAAGAGCCTTGGACAGTATCCAGAAGCCCAGGGGTGACAGATACAGGCCAACTCTGGCAAAGCATCGACGTCTGTCAATCATGTCATCCCAGGCAAACAGATACTGGATCCTCTTAGAATGACACCAGAAACTTAACCAATTGCTGAAATCAATTATTTTCTGCTTGTACTGTGGTATCATTCTGGGTGATGGTAGAATGCTGCTCAGGGCTAGGATCATACCCACCTGGGCTACATAATTCGAGAGCTCCCCCATGTCTCTTTTCATGTAGTCCAGGTAGGTATGTTTCAGGTCATTCACACCCACATGTACAATGACAGAGTCATATTTGTACCTGTTGTTGAGGGACCTGAGTACATTCATTATGTGGCAGATCCTGGCACCTGACAGGCAGCTGACTGTTACTTTCTCCTTATTCAACCTAGTGAGTGGGACATCAGTGTGCCTCACTATCGAGTCACCTATGATTAGTGTTTAGGGCATGCTGTTATCCCTTAGGGGCTTTGGTTGAGTGGCACACTGTTTAGGAGGGTTATGTGTCTCGTGATTAGTTTTGTGTTGTGGTGGTTGAGTGCGTTTCTGTTTGAAGGTCTCTACTATTTGGGTAGATTTTTATTGAGAGCCTCCAAGAAGGTGGGTGTGTGGATTGTGTTTTTATGTGAAGGCAGTGCTGGTGTGTGTTCTGGAGGGCTATGTGTTCCATGTGTTGTGGTGCAAGTGTTGACCTTCTCCTCTTGACCAGCTATTCTGGTCTTGGCTGGAGAGTGCATGGCTTCCAATTTGGATATATAAGTGCATCTCTCAAACATCTGAGTGTTGGGAGGTAAGAGGAGGGGGTTGCCGGTATACATGAGGCAAATGCTACATTGCCTCAGGATGCCAAGTTCACCAGGTTAATAGGAGAAAGTAAAGGGAACTGACCTACCTGGAGGGGTGGGCATTAATAATAAGTACTTGAGCTGTTTCCTTGTAGAACATTTAGTGCTGGTAGAACTTTTGTGTGCTACAATAATTGCTACAAGAAGTCTTGTAAAGTGATAGACTAATAAGCTAGTAAAAGTGCAGGAGAGGAAAGAACTAGCAGACCTAAGGGAAAAATTGAAGAGCAGACTTTGGCACCACTCAGAAGCTTACAAACAGTCCTGGATACAGCAAGTCTGTATCTGGACTAGACTAGTTACAGGAAAGGTGAGAAACAAGCAGAAATGTGGGCTTATAAACCACAAAGTTAAAAGAGATGGAAAAACTGCACAAATAGCCAATAAACTACAATTTCTGGGCCAGAAACCACTCCTCTTGTGGTGGATAGGCTACCTAGTGCTTACCACTCCCACTAATAAGCTAGAAGATTTCCCTCCAACACCGAAAGAGATGGAAAAACTTCCCAAATGGCCAATAACTACAATTTCTGGACCAGAAACCACTACTCTTGTGGTAGATAGGCTACCTAGTGCTTACCACTCCCACTGATAAGCTGAGAAGGCTTGGGGGGGCTCAGAAGCTTACATACAGTCCTGGATACAGCAAATCTGTATCTGGACTAGAATAGCTACAGGAAAGGCAGGAAAAGCGCAAATGTGGGCTTTTAAACCAGAAAGTTGAAAGAGATGGAAAACTTCCCAAAAGGCCAATAAACTACAATTTCTGGGCCAGAAGCCACTCTTTTTGTGGTAGATAGGCTAACTAGTGTTTACCACTCCCACTGGCAAACTAGAAGGCTTCCCTCCAACACAGAAAGGCTTGGGGGCTCAGAAGCTTCCAAACAGTCCTGGATACAGCAAATCTGTATCTGGACTAGACTAGTTACAGGAAAGGTGGCGCAAATGCAGGCTTTTAAACAACAAAGTTGAAAGAGATGGAAGAAACTGTCCAAACGGACAATAAAAACTACAATTTCTGGACCAGAAACCACTTCTCTTGTGGTAAACAGGCTACCTAGTGCCTATCACTTCCATTGATAAGGTAGAAGGCTTTCCTCCAACACAAACAGGCTTGGGGGGCTCAGAAGTTTACAAACAGTCCTGGATACAGCAAATCTGTATCTGGACTAGACTAGTTACAGGAAAAGTGGGAAACAAGCACAAACATGGGGTTTTAAACCAGAAAAGTTGAAAGAGATGGAAAAACTTCCCAAATGGCCAATAACTACAATTTCTGGGCCAGAAACCACTACTCTTGTGGTAGATAGGCTACCTAGTGCTTACCACTCCCACTGATAAGCTGAGAAGGCTTGGGGGGTTCAGAAACTTACAAATAGTCCTGGATACAGCAAATCTGTATCTGGACTACACTAGTTACAGGAAAGGCAGGAAACAAGCTTAGAATTTTTTTTACAGAAAAGCAGCTGAAACAGCACTAAAAACAATTCAAGTGTAGTCCAAGCTAGCACACTTGAGTGTGTAGCAATATTAGAGCAAATACAGTTTAAATAAATGCAATTTATTCAAACTGTATTCTGAACTGAATTCAATTACTGTTTTATTCAACTCTGAACAGTTAAAAAGTGCAAAAAAATATACTTATCAGCTGAGACGTGCACTCAGTCAGAACACAAGGAGATTCTAGGAAAGTTTTTTTTTTTTTTTTTTTTTTTAGTAAAGTGGAAAGGGAGAAAGCAGGAACATAAGATAAGTCAAGGTTAAGAGCCTAAGTGGGTTGGCCTTCTCAAATGTTCTCTCTCACTGTATTAGGTAGAATGAGCTAATGACAGCAGACCGGGAGGAGTGTCCCAGATCAGATTTACAGTAGGGGCAGGCAGCTTTAAAGCCACAAAGTATTATTACAGCATACATACAATATACAGCATACATATACAAGCACAGCCCCTGCAGACACAGGGTTTATATACCAGAAAGGATGAAAGAATCTAGAAGCTCAAATGACTACCCACTTCTGCTAGCCCCTGCTCTTTCAACCAATCACGCATGCTAGAGAAGCTCAGGAAACCCTGTTACTCTCAATAACAAAGAAGACAAGACACTATCAGCAGAAGATGGCTGCCAGAAACACAGGAAACGTAACAAACAAAACATCCAGGCCTGGGTAACAGCAGACCTCTATCCAGATTATGCTACCTGACTAGAACACAGAAACCTCACAATAAATTCACAGAAAAGCACAGATAGAGCACTCACAAACAGAAAATACAACTATCAGTATGAAAAAGCAGTTTACAGTTTAGTAATTCAGTAAAAATGTTATTACATTAATAAACACTATTATAGCTACTAGCTCTAGCCACTAAATGAAAGTTTTAAACAGATGAAGGAGCAAGGAGACTCTAGAGAATGCTTTTAATTGCAAACAAATCAGTTATACGATACCTTACTAGAACTCAGAAACCTCACAAAAATGCACAGAAAAGCACAGATAGAGCACTCACACACAGAAAATACCACTCTCAGTATGAAAAAGCAGTTTGCAGTCATGTAATTCAGTAAAAATGCAATTACAGTAATGAAACACTATGAATGAAAAATACAGTTAAAACAGTATAAAACAGTACACAAATGCAGTGAAACAGTAAAAAAAAGCTTCATAAAAGTGCAAAATGTAGTAGATTAGATGTATAGCACAATTATAAGCATTAAAGAAGTGCAATTCAATGAAATAAATGTAAGAAATAACTTATTCTACTCTTGGAGTCTTAGGGAATTTCTACTTTGTCCCAGTGATGAATCACCACTCCTCAGCTTGGTAAATACAATTGGTTTACAAAAAAATGGATCAGAATAACAGACTTACAGATCAAAATCATTCAAAGAACTAGCTGGTTTACACAAATATGGACCAGTGAGAAAGTCTTACTGAACAAAATGCATCTTACATCAGGCATATGTATACATCAGACTTAGAAAGGTATATAAATACAAAACCACAAACATAAAACATATTTCTATTTACATATCACTGTATACAATAGAGAAAATGAAGGGAGGCTCGTGCAGGCACTGGCTATTTTACTAGAAGGATTTTAATTTTAAAAGTATAACTCAAGTTACTGAAGAGAAAAAGTAAGAATCACTTTTTATTCATGGAGTGTAACTTAAGCATATCTTTAAAAAGAACAGAAGTTCATAACACCTATTGAATAGCATTGCCTTTCCTTGGACACACATATTTGTTCTTCACATGATCCAAGGGAATCATAGACATTGTACACAGTCAGATAAGTGACTTGTGCACACAGAACACATTCCATTGTACTTTCTTACATTACTGATTTCTTTTCTGAAGCTACCAGGCTCATAGCTCTCAACCAAACAGGGATAAATCTCAACAGAATAAAGGACAAATTCAGAAACAAATCTCAACGGAATAAAGGATAGATTCAGAAATGATAAGGGACACTGTTAAAATATTACTATTATTAATATGAGACATTGACAGAATAAGAGGATGTAAATTACTATACATTTTCGGAAGAAAAAGAAGTCTGTAACTCTAATTATTATAATAATTTATTAAGTGTAATCCACCACCTTTTCTGCAAAAGTCAACAGTTTTTGGTGGGATTAATAGGGACTGAGCTAAATTGTTAGTCAAAATCAGGAATATTCCCTGAAAATCAGAGACAGTTGAGAGGTATGACAGACCATCCAGAAGTGCTATCTACAAAGTCATTTATCTGAATATTTCCACAGATTAAGATAACAGACAGAGTCCTCCCGCCAAATCCCATGGGAGTAAACTGAAAAAGACAACAATGTGCGAATATGGGTGCATGTATATGCATATATGTGTGTGTGTGTGTGTGTGTGTGTGTGTGTGTGTGTGTGTGTGTGTATATGCATATGTGGGTGTGAGTGTGTGTGTGTGTGCGTGTGTGTGTGTGTGTGTGTGTGTGTGTGTGTGTGTGTGTGTGTGTGTGTGTGTGTATATGCATATGTGGGTGTAGGTGTGTGTGTGTGTGTGTGTGTGTGTGTGTGTGTGTGTGTGTGTGTGTGTGTGTGTGTGTGTGTGTGTCTTTATTTCTGCAGGAAATTAATTAAAATTGTGATCCAAGATGTCTTACTGGACTGCAGTTATACTGAGGGTTACTTTTCCCCCAGACAGCCAGATTATTGTTGTTTGTTTCCTATTTTACATTCTTGTAAATGCATTTGATTAATGCACACATGTAGTGCATAGAGCTATATAATAAAAAATGTAATTATTTTGTTTCCATTTTACAGCAAAGATGGTGCCAAAAACCTATTTGATATGTCCCCTGGCACTGAGATAAAGACAAAGACCACAACCTCCATGGAGAAAAGGTAAACTATTTATGTAGTTTCAACCAGATGAAAATACTGCATCTTCTATGAGCCAGTTGTATGATAATACGTACATCTCTAAGATGTAAGCTGTCATACAGTGAATATACTCCTTCACATTGGGAGATGGGGTCAAATAAGGCTCATAGGCTCATAGGTTCATACTAAGCTAACTACCCTTGCGAGCCATTTTAAGCCTAGCCAGTTACCCTTGTGAGACTCAAACCCTGAACCTTGTGTTTGTAAGGCAAATACCTTAACCATTAGGCCATCCTCCCAACCCTGTTATATTTGTTTTTTCATGCACAAATTTTATGCCATATTCAAGTTCTAACTGAAGTTTATTTAAGTTCCTATTAGGTAAGTACTAATTGTGTCACATACATTAAAATAATACAAACTGCATCAGCATAAAAAGCAACAAAGTTAATAACATATGAGATTAAAGGATGGCTAACTGGTGTCTGACGTAGTCCCTTATGTTAACTTATTTATGTATTTATTTTTGTATTTATTTATTACCTTTGTTATCCAGGTGAGTACACTAGTCCATAGAATCCTTTACATCATGACCAAGTCATTTGGCAATTAATACACATTAATAGTTGATTTACCAAAATTGATTGATATAACAGAGATCAAAATGCATCACTCAAATAACTAGTTGGTTTACAAATAAAATATGGATCAGTTTGAAATGCTTAATGGTCAAAATGCATCAAACATCAGGCATATATACATCAGATTTTAGAAAGATATCTGAATACAAAACACTGCAAACATCAGAAATATTTCTATTTACATATTACTATATATAACATAAAAAATGAAGGGAAGCTCATCTAGATGCTGGCTATTTACCAGAAGGATTTTAAATTTAAATGTATTAATCAAAGATAATAAAGAGGAAACATATTTTTGTTACTAAGTGGTAAAAAAGCTAAGAATCACTTTTTATTTGCTAGTTTGCTTTTCTTGTAAATGTGTTTGAATAATGTATACATATTATATGTGCATAAATGCAGTGCATAGAGCTAGCTAATAAAATATGTAATTATTTGTTTCCACTTTACAGCAAAGATGGTACCAAAAACCTGTTTGACTTGTCCCCTGGCACTGAGATAAAGACAAAGACCACAACTACCACGGAGAAAAGGTAAACTATTTCAGGTACTTCCAGCCAGATGAAAAGAATAGAGCTTGTATGAGCTAGTTGATAATATGTATATCTCTAAGTCACAAGCTGTCATGTACTGAAAATACAGATTCACATTGGGGGAAGGGATCAAATGGTATATATTTTCCATTCCCAAATTTTAGGTGACGTTCAAGTTGAAACTGAAGTTTAAGTGGCAAACAGTTATGTAGTAATCACAGTGCATACATTAAAATAATACAAACTGCAGCAGCATAAAAAGCAACAAGGATAAGAACATATAAGATTAAAAGATAGCTAACATAATACTGCTATCAGATATAGGTTCATAGGTTCATAGGTAGGTACTAGGCTATCAGCCCAAAGGCTTAAGTAAGCCTAGCCAACAAGGTTCCCTGGCTTACGCCACCCAAGAAAGTTAATTTCCTGTGCCTCTGTCGAGCAGAGCCACAGAAGTGATCTCTGGGGTGTATTTCCTATTTCCCATCCACTCGTCAAGATTTTTTTTGAAGAGTGCTAGTGAGGAACTTTGCTTGATATAGATGTGTAGCTTGTTCCAGTGTATAGGAAGTCTATGGGACAGGAATCTATCTCTCCGGCATGTCCTGTTTATTGTGGTGACAAGGTTTAGGTCCCTAGAGTGTGTAGCTTGGAGGGATTGGGATTTCTTTAGGTGTAGCATGTTCAACAGCTCTGGGTTTAACATAGCTTTGTATGTTAGGCAGAGATCTCCTCAGAGTAGGTGATATGCTACAGAGTAAATCTGGAGTTTTTTGAGATGGTCAGTGTAGGACATCTGTTTGAGGCCAGTAATCCTCTTTGTGAGGTACTTCTGTGGCCTTTCCAGCTGCTGCAGATGTCTTGTGAGGGACATTCCAAAAGGGGCATTGTACTCTATAATGGGTCTAATGAGTGCCGAGTAGAGGGGAACAATGACCTCTTTTTTCCTGGATGAAAACCCTTTTATGATGAGGTATGTCACATAGAAGGATTTCCTGACTACTGTGGTAATGTGATTATCAAAGGAGAGACTACTGTCCACCTGAGTCCCAAGGTCTCTAATCACACATTTGGCATTAAGTCGACTGCCATTTATGTGGTAGTTCATGGTACAGAGTTTTTACCAAAGGGGATGACAATGCACTTTTTGGCATTGAGCTTGAGGCCATGCCTCTGACACCAGACATCTGCCTCAGTGATGCCCTTCTGTAGCATGTCCACATCATTTGGGGACTCGACTATGGCTCCTAGTTTGCAGTTATCTGCAAACTTTGTTAGCCAGAGGCCTTCTGTGTTAGCCTGTACTTCAGAGAAGTAGATACCAAACAGGAGAGGTCCCAGGACTGAACCCTGTGTTACTCCACTTGTCACTGGTTTGAAGTCAGATTTGGAGTCTGCAACTTTTACAGTGTGGGTTCTCTCAGTGAGCCAGTTGGCAACCCATCTTGTGACGTAGGGATTTATACCTAGTTTAGCTATAATTCCAGAATGGGGGATGGTGTCAAAAGCCTTGGCAAGGTCAAGATAGGCTGTGTGAACCACCTTACCCTTGTCTATGGCTTTGGTGACTGCCTCAAAAACGTCGATCAGGTTCAGAAGGCATGATCTGCCTTTCACAAACTCGAACTGGGTGGGGTCCAGAGTTTGGAGGTTACCAATGTGCTTGTTTATGAGTTCCATGATGATACATTTCATGGTCTTGCAGACCAGGCTCATTAGGCTATTAAGGCGATAGTTCCCAGGATCAGTGGTGGCTCCCTCTTTGTGGAGTGGGATAACTGTTGCTGTGCACCATTCAGTGGGCACAAAGGCTGACGTGAGACTATGATTGAACATGGTGCTTAGGTGGGGAGCCAGTTCATTCTGAAGTTCATGTAAAACGCAGCTGGGATGTTGTCCAGTCCCATGGATGATGTGTTTTTGGTTTTAAAGAGTGCAGGTTTTACCTACATAGATGTGATTACAGGGACTCTGCATTCTTCCTGTATAGATATGGGCTCTTT